>NC_068410.1:14364188-14667938 GCF_023724105.1 Carassius gibelio | reverse complement strand
ATTAAAAACGGATTTGTTAATTAAAAAAAAGTTGAACAAATATATATAAATATTGGAGTAAGTTTAAATTGAAGCATAAAAAATTATTAAACAGTAACATTAAAGAAAATCATAAATAAGTAAAGTTCAACTGAACACTGAAAATATTAAATCTAGTATAAAATTACAGCAAATAATATATAAATAACATATATATATATATATATATATATATATATATATATATATATATATATATATATATATATATATATAAGCTCTTTAACTGCCAGACCAAAAATCTGTGTACACAAATGGCCTCCAATAAGCTAATTTCAATATTCTAAAGACTAATATTTGAAACAAGGTCATCTGTGTTCATTACATTACTTACAGATCTCACCAAGGGAACAAAAGGTGTGTGAAGGCATTAAGCCACTTCGCTCAGACTAGTCCCATGAGAGCCTCTCAAGCCATTCGAAGGAGGTTACCCACTCAGGAATCCAGACAATAAAGTTTCTTGAGACACCTGAGCCTGGTTCCGCTGGGAATCTATTCCAGGATGCTGGTAAAGTGACCCTAAATTGACACAGCTCTTCATCTCTGTCCACATTAAGGAGATTATGTGCGAGCACCATTATTCATTATTGTCAAGAATTTCTTAAAGCGCCCCATTATGGATTTTTGAAAATTACCTTTCATCCAGTGTGTAACACAGTTCTAATGCTAATGCAGTTCTAATGCTTGTGTTGGCACTAGGGATATGCTGGTATCAAATTTTCCTGTTGCTGGTATCAAATTTTCCTGTTGCGATTAATTGCTAATGCTTTTATTATTGTTGTAGTCCAGATTAAAATGAAAAAAAAAAAAGTTTGAAAACAAATAGCCTATTTATTCTAAATATTTGTATTTGTAAAGTATTTGGCGCTGTGATGAACACCATAGCAAATCCACAAAATCTGAACGACTATTTAAAATTATTTAAAATGTTTTAAAAAGTAGCTGCTTTATTTATGGGGTTTCCAGGGTAAGGGCTGCATTTTCTGCAGTTTAGTGCCATCTGCTGTCAGAGAGTGAATGTGCATTCAATCAGTGTCTCTCACGTGTTCCCCCATGTACTCATGCGTGCTTGTTTACATGAGAGCACACATGCGTTTTTCCAGCAGCATACAGCGGTGTTGTGCATTTTGACAAGTTGATGGGAAAATTATTCTTAAAATGTATTTCAAATTCGGAATAATTTGTAATACATAATTATTCATGGTACTTCGAAGTACCCACGATAACAATATCATGCATATTCATTATCGTGATATATTGCATTACTGAATACCGGCACTAAGGATGTGCATGATGACTAGCTTGACTGTTGTTTAAATGGAAGTATTGTAACGACAAATCAACTAGTCTAAAAGTAAGAACCCCCCAAAAGATGGAAAGAATAATCAAAAAAGTTGTGCGTGTATATAATAGCCTACATTTGAAATACTAATTATTTGAATCAAACTGCCAAATCCCTCAACGAATTCCACTAAAAATAGGTCACAGTTAAGCTCTAGCCTACGTTTGCCTCGCATTATCATCATTTAATTTTAGGAGGCACACACTCAATGTCAGCCAATGCTTATTTATTCTAATCAGCTGGGGAAAAATGCAGAACAATGGAGAATTTATGATCTTCATATAAAAGTTAGCCAATATATTAAAACAAGTCAAAAACTAATTTTATCAAGAAATAGCATTAAAACAGCTTTTAAAAACATATTTCATCATGTAGGCTATATCATCCAAAAACAAAACGAACAAAAAGAAAGACAGGACCTGAGGCGTTTAACAATTCCTGCATTTGAAAAAACATGCTCGGTGGGAACTGAAGTAGCAGGCACGCAGAGATAACGAATAGCGAGCCAAAAGAATTTTGGAAAGTGCCTGGACATCCCGCACCACCACCCAAGTGAGTCTTCGTTAGAGGAATATACGGCGTGGACAGGATCGAAGTGAATAACGTGATTGACATTAGCTCGGTTTGGCTAGTCTCTAAGATAGTCTTCTAATTCAAAATAATCCCACACCTTGCTTGTCTTTCGCGAGGTCACGTTTGAACTCGCCACAACTGAAATGAAAACTCATGCATGGTCAGAGGTAAAATGCCCAGATACAATTAAAAACAAAAAATTTTGTATAATGTATTGTTTTTACTTATTTAAAATGTTTTACATGTAACAATATTAATTTAATGGTAAATTAAAATGATGGTAATATGAATGATAATTATATTTTATTCTGTCATGTAATCGACTGTTGTTTTCAGTGTCAACTCGTAGGAGCTGTACCGTTTAGGGGCCATAATAGGGGCACTTAAAAGGAACGATATTGCATTAACTTACATTATATGATGCGAATCTGAAGAGAAACACTGAGGGACTGAAATACCTACACGCAGACACTTATCCACACAGACAGATTCAGATGGCATTAGGGAATCTATTAAGGCTGCAGGGAACAAATATTGATCTCCAAGACTGCCTTTATAAAACGGATAGTTCCTGTCCTGGATGCTGATTGGTCAGTACAGAGCTCCACTGTTCTGCTAGAGTAACACTAGAGTAACAGCTAATGTGAAACACCTTTCAATCTGCTGTGTTTTTAGCACTGTGGATGGCACATGAACTGGGTGGCAACAAAATAGGTTTACAGTTTTTCTCAAACGATTTGACACTTTTCTCCAATGCAATGTACTTGTTCTCAAAACAATTAGCACAGCCATCCAAACACAAAATGACCTTAACCGTACAGTTCAGCTTTATCACTCACTGGTCTTGACTGAATCAACAACTTTAAAGGGGGGGTGAAATGCTCGTTTTCACTCAATATCCTGTTAATCTTGAGTACCTATAGAGTAGTACTGCATCCTTTATAACTCCAAAAAGTCTTTAGTTTTATTATATTCATAAGAGAAAGATAGTCTGTACCGATTTTTCCCGGAAAAACACGAGCGCCTAGAGGCGTGACGTGTGGGCGGAGCTAAAGAATCACGAGCGCCAGTAGGATTTTGTGTTGAGCGAGTCTGGAAGCTGTGACACAGATCCAGAGGCTGAAATTTAACAAGAGCAGCATCAGCGAAGGCTTCTCTATGTGGTATGTACTGAAACTGTATATATTTGCTTAGCGGTTTTGGAAAATAACTAAGTTCCACTTTGTCGTCTTTTTTTTTTTTTAAGCTGTACATGTGAAAAGTGCAGTTTGATGACAACATTGCATGTTGTTTACTTGATGTGCTTACACGCCGATAGCTAAGTTAATAACACAGAGATATTTGAAGCAGTTTTACTCACCGCCTGCGGTTCCAACACACGATCGTGACCCTTTTTCGTTGGGATTGCATCATCCTTAAGAAATAAACGATGTGCAAATCCAGCGTCAACCTGGGCCTTGTTTGTAAAACAAGCATCTTCGAAATGCAGGGGAACAAACACAAACACTTACACAACTCCGTTGATGCTCTGTAAAAAATAAACTCCATCCACTGGTCCCTTAATGCTGTTTCTCTTTTGGTAATCTGTGCAGGGTTGTCTTGCCCTGGCAACCAAAAACACACTCCTTTTGTGACATTTCGCGACGCTCTTGCTGTGATGAGTGATTGTCTGTGCACAGCCTCTCTCTGCTCTGCTATACGGGAGCGCGCGCTCTTCCGGCAGACGCGCCCTTAGCACCCATATAAGGAAATTCCGCTCCATCTAACGTCACACAGAGCCATACTCGAAAAAAACTTTCCGAAACTTGTGACAAACCGGAAGGAGTATTTTTGGAACAGAAATACTCCTTCAAATGTACAACTTAATTTTTGAAACTTTGTCCATGTTTAGCATGGGAATCCAACTCTTTAACAGTGTAAAAAACTCAGTATGCATGAAATAGCATTTCACCCCCCCTTTAATAAGAATCAATATATTTTTAATTCATTCGGGGGTGGAGTGTTTTACAAACTCAGGTTTTAATGACCATTTTGACAACTGATTGTTTAATGCAATACTGCGTTTTTTTTGTTGTTGTTGTTGTTTTTTTTAACTACAGTATGTAAATGCATATGAGGGTATGAAATTTTCATGTTGCAATTAATTGCTAATGATCATAAAATGGTACAGTATATGGTATTATCGCTGTATTTAAGTTGCAAAAAAAAAAAAACAGGTTTAATAACTTTTTTCTCATAACAAAAAGAACTGACCATTTACATACAGTAACGTAATACACAAAAAGTGTATAAAGTAAAAGAATTTCACACGCATTAAAGTGCAAAAGAATTATAAAGACCAATACCTAACACTTTACAATTTGATCTTATTAGTTAACAGTTAAAGCATTAACAATTAATAATGAGCAATATCTACATTTGCTACTGAAGTTATTAATCGTTGTTAAAAAAAATAGTTTTGTATATACTACAATAGTTAATAGAGTTTTGTGTTGTGACCAGTTGATGGGGAACATTTTCTTAAAATGCATTAAATCAGAATCATTTGTAATAAATAATTATTCACAGTATTTTGATGTGCCAACGACAACAATATCATGCATATACATTATCGTGATATATCGTATCACCAAATACCAGCACATAAGTACTTAATAGTGCATTTCAGAATTCAGAAGATCATGATTCAGATTGAGGATCGTGATTTTCGGGAAGATAGCCCACCCATAGTGTACTGCTATAGAGAGATGCATTTATAAAAAAATAATAATACAAAATAAAAATAAAATAAAAACTTTTAACTTGAGAGCCTCATTTTTCCAAGATGCTGCAAGAGTGCCAAGCACACAGTCAAAAACGGCAATCTAGACAAAGCAGTGCGGTGGATTGAAAAAAAAAAACATGAGAAACAGCACTGTAAGAGATTATGAATGGCAGAACTTTTATGCTAACCTGCAGCAATGAAAATTTTTCATAGGTTCAACTGAACCTAAGCCTAAATTAAACTGAGCCAAATGAAAGTCAACACTGTATTCTGCGGTCTATGAACAAATCATCTGTCATTTTATTTGAAGTAAATCAACAATATTTCCACAACATCACAAATGAAGAATTGTGTTTATGCAGTTTTTATCCACACTTCATGTCTCATACTTCATCTCAAATTCTTCACTCACACTGCTTTTCTCCAGGCATACCAGCTTAACCATTAACATATTCCAATTTCTTAACATCATTCATCATCTATAAACCACTGACTGTCTTTCCTTCTGTGTCACTCGCAGAAATAAAACTGCTGTGACAAACAAACACAGAAATCCATGTTGATGTTATTGGTGACGTCTGTCTTACAGTGTTAATCATACACTCAGATAAACGTCAGCGTGAACCTTGAACCTTGACATCCTGTGAACATCGGCCGCCTCTGATAAGTGAGAGGAACTTAAAGCTCTCTTTCAAGGTCTGTGCAGAGCTTCTTTGTTGGAGAGGAGCCTTGCACTTGATGGATTTCTTGGCTGCGGGCTGTTAGTACTGACAGATGGTAAACAGGAATTCCACACCCAGAATCCTCAGTGTAATGGATGAGGCTCTCCACAGGAAGAAACGCTGTTGTTCAGGAACATCTTCCTTGAACTGTGTCACGCAATGAGTCACGGTTTCATCCTCTTCCCATTCTGCTTTAAGTTCGAGCTCACTTATAAAACCATCATATGCTAGAAACCCACTCCAGTTTATTCCACAGAGGAGACATGAGTCTCAGTTGTGGCATACACACAAGCTGAGTGGGATGTTCAGACTAGTAAAGCTAATGAGAAGGCTACATCACTAAACAGAAAGAAAAGACTGAACAAATGAAAGGCATGGATGTTTACTCGGTCATTAACAGACATTTAAAAGCTAGCATCATCTGGATGTGAACCACTCCACTCCAGCGAGGACAAGCCTCTTAGCTGATTTACTATTGCGGTTAAGTGATGTTTGGTCTCGCGTTTCACATTCATGAAAGAGAAATCAAGAAGGTGTTGGTGTTAAATTAATAGAGCTTCCACACTTCTGTTACAGATATCCTCCACTGGATTTGACATTGATCTGTTTGGGAATCCTCCACGGCCCTGTGCTGAAACCAGACCACAGAATCACTTAATGAGAAGAAGAGCCTGAGAAGCATTTCTTTAACAAGACGTGAAGAGTTTCTCGCTCTCCTTTAACAAAAAAATGAAGGGGGGTTGCAATTTCTGGAGTAAAGAAGGCATCATTGCTTTTGGATGCCTCTTGTCTTGGTGTCCTCTTATTGGCATACTTGAAATATTTGATCATGGTTTTCACAAAAAACTTTTTTTTTCAACACTGATAATAAGAAAATCGGAATATTAGAGAAATTTCTAAAAGGTCGCGTGACACTGAAGACTGCTAAAAATTCAGCTTTTCCATCACAGGAATAAATAAAGCAACTATATATTAAAACATAAAACAAATAGGCTATTTAAAATTGAAATTAAGTTTCACAACGGTTTACTGTGTTTGATCAAATAAATGTAGCCTCGGTGAACATAAGAAACTAAAATAAATAAATAAAAATCATACTGACCCCAAACTTTTGAAACTTACCAGCCACCTTAGAGATTAATTTAATTCATTAATGTTTAGTTAATTTAAGCTTTTAATATTTTATTTTTATTTTATTTATCATTTTCATCCATAACATAAACATAATTATAAGCTTGTCAGTACCGCCCAGAATTTTTATATCAGTGCATCCCTATTTTTTTCCACTCAAAATCGCCATGAAATCTAAATGTACTATTCTTATTTTTTATGGAACACTGCGGTATTTATTATAAATGATTAATCAATGCACAGATTTTTTTTTTGCCCTTATAATCTTTTATTAAAATAAATTCCCCTCCCTCTTGCTTCGACATCTCTTCTCTTCCCAGATGATGTGTTAACTGTCACTCACATGAGACTGCGGCATTAAAAACGACTACAATTCAGTCAACTGGACAAAGACCTTCTTCCCAACTTTTTTCAAGAAGGTTTGTTCAAAATGGTGTCCCTGAGCTGAAATCACAATTTCAACTTCAAATTTATATTTGGGTATCACAGGAAATGCATTTCTGTGTTAACACACACACACAAAAAGACAGTCTTAACAATTCAGACATGGGAAAAGATCAAACTCAGTAATCTTCCCTTTCAGACAACACCGATCCTTCCTAAGGAGGTTCAATCTGGACCACTTGAACAAAAGCCTTCAGAAAAGATACCTCAGAAAATGAAATCCAGCACCGGTGAATGAGCAACAGACAAAATGAGCAAGACACTTTTCATTTTAGATATGAGGGCTTCTATTCAAAGGGCGAGGAGAGAATGGGAACACTTGATGTAGAAAGCGCTTCGTGAGCAGAACCATGCAATCATTCCTGAAGCTGACAGCCGTGTGTTGACGGGATTTCTGAACGATTACAATAGACACAAAAGGAGTGCTCAGGTCTTGTGGCAACTGTTCTTTATCAATCACGCAAATGCACCCTCTATCTACCCATGTCACCTGTCTAAGCTCAATGCAAACATTACAGCTGCACTGAGAAAAGCTTTAAGGTAACCTTTAATAAATAGAGTTAGCATTGCACAGTGTATCTGTACCTTATTCGTAATATGAATCACTTAATATTAGGGTTTTTAATGTAACAGCTGGGATTATAATTATTCCATCACTTAAAGGGATAGTTCAACTGAAAGTTACAGTTTCTGGTGCCCATTGACTTTCATAGTACTTTATCTGTATTATGAAAGTCAATGGGAACCAGCAACTGTTTGGTTATCAATATCTTCAAAATATCTTTGAAAGAAACTCATACAGATTTGGAACAACTTGAGAGTGAGTAAATGAGTCAATAATCCGTCATTTCATTTTTGAGTGAACTATCACTTTAAAGCTAATCTTTAAAAACACTAGTATAATAATAACACA
This sequence comes from Carassius gibelio, assembly GCF_023724105.1. Classification (NCBI taxonomy): domain Eukaryota; kingdom Metazoa; phylum Chordata; class Actinopteri; order Cypriniformes; family Cyprinidae; genus Carassius; species Carassius gibelio. The sequence goes on along the minus strand of NC_068410.1, from coordinate 14,660,010 downwards.
GATTTTCTTTTTTTAAATATGTCTTTCTATAAGGCAGTGCCTGGCATTACAATTTAATTTTAAATGCAATTTATTTGTTATTATTTTTGCTTGCACCAAACTATATAGAATTTTAATATCATCTGTAACATCAAATCTGTAACATCAAATGATATCAGAATTTCAATGGTGCATCCCTAAAATATAGCAATGTCAAAAATGTTTCATCTGATGGCCATTGGCTAAACCTGAATGTTCAATCGAGGCTGAGTCAGACACTGGGATAAAGAGTGGCTCGAAGGCACTCGCTAATCTGTGATGGTTTTATTTCTTGCGACCTCCGACCCCAAGGCTTGCTGCAGAAAGCCTTTTAAGATCGCATTACTTCATATTAGTACATCCACATTTTGACAGCGATTTTCTTCATTTTGAGAGAAGCTTTTAGGTTCTTGAATGAATCGGGCGCAGCTGAACACATTTTGCAGCACATTTAAAATGATCTATGACAATGTGGACTTGAGAAGCGAAGGGCCTAATCTAATATTCAGATGCACCGACTACAGTGCTTCATCTAAGATGCCCAAAGTGCGGTGTTGCAATGCTAAAACTGATTTGAAGTGGCAATTCAATCAGCTCAAAAGTATAAAACCGCAGTTCACATTCAGTACAAATGATAGTGTTTGAGCATCAGAACTGGCTGAAAGTCTCCGAGTTAAAACATCTCAATCCCCACTGCCTTCTAGTGGCTGGGTCAAAACTATCTTCACTGCTGGAAGAATCCTGAGTGATCACGCAAAGAACCACACAAATTAATCAGCATTAAAAACATGACATCAGAGGCAGTGAGCGCATGTTTTAGCCTCCAAAGAAGAGACACAACACCACAGGAATGTCTTTGTTGAAAGTCCATATTTCAGGTCTCTGTATCACGATTGCGCAAAATGCAAGGACAGATCAATACGCAAGTGTCGCGCTTGTGAGACAAAACCACAACACAAGTTAGTGTTAAAGCAGAAGTGTTAACAAAAAGGACTGTCCATCAAATAGATTTTCAGTTTTAGCAGACACAGTAGTGTGACAGTAATCTAATGCCCTGAAATGTTTCATTCTTAATAACTTAATAAATTCAAAATATATACATATATAATAAATATATACATTAAAAAAATAGATTAATAAAAAAAATCATTCATTAAAATAAAATAAATATATTTTCATGAATTTTTTACCAGAAATGTCAACTTTTCAAAAGTCTAGGAGACTAGTAAACTTCTAGGGGTCCACTAAAACCCCAAGGAACCATCAAGAATATGTATTCTCTCTCACACACACACTTCTTTGGCACATATCATCACATTTATCTGCCTCTCTATCAAATCAGACAAGAAAATCAGCCGGCCGTCATTCTCACTGGACTAATGTTTGGCCAAAGCACAAGTGAAAGGTATTTCTATTATCCAAAATAGTCAAAAAAGGGGGCTGTCTGACCATAAATTATGAATTTGGCTGAAGTGACTGCCAGGCCTTGGGGCTACAGACGGGCTCTGTTCACAAAAACCTAAACAGAAACACTTGTCAATCATCAAATTTACTTCTGCGAGGAATAATTGTAATTTTGACACAGCTGATAACATGTTATTCCTGTTTATATAATCAGGACGAGTAGGTGCTTCAAATCAAATGATTATAAAGGCCGTCTCTAACTCTGTTTCTATCTTTCTATCTATTTCTATCTCATTTGACATGCACACATCAGGGATTGACAGACAAAGCGGAGTGATGTCCATACTGTTCAATTCAAATGTTGGCACGTGCAAAGTCCGCATCATTTCCCCCCAGTCCAGATATATATACATTAGTCCGTTTTTTTTTTTTTTAAACTTAAGGTGGACTAAAACAAGGAAAGGGTTGTTTTGGTAATCGCCGAAAGAAAGTAGATTGAGATGCGGTTATAACGGACGGTAATGCAAATACATTGTAACGCTGCAACACTTTTGGATTATGTGTAAAGAAACGCACCTGGTCTAGTAGATCCGTCACGACAGATGATGAGTGGGTTACACAAGAACTCTTTGTAGTCGAGGACCGACGCACAGACGTGCCATTCGCTTGAGCTGTTCCATTCACCGCTTTAAAATGCGACACTGTGAACCTCTCGACGCTGCGCTCGCCACAACTGTATCGCAGCGAAGCGCGTCACCTTCACTAGGTTGCCAGATGTCCGTTATTCGCCTATACTCGCCTCAACTTTACATAGATGTTTTCCGTAGAGCACTGTTTCAAAAAAGTACGGCCTGATTATATGCGCAATGCATTGGACGATTATTTGAAATTAATAATAAGTATATCTGAGCTGAAATCTCCTCTGACTGAATCTTAAACAACGGTCTTTCGTGTGGAGTTTTTATCCCACATAGGCAACACGATTACTGGTTCGCTGTGTGAAGAAAAAAATAATAGCAACACTCCGATTGGTCGAGAGGCTATTTGACGTGTTTGTCTCGGCGTATGCTATTGGTTAAACGCGCAGTTGGCTTTAACCCCGCCCTCTTTAGTTGTGTTTTGCAAGAGAGCACCGTGGTCTTACAGGGTTCTTAAAGGGAAAGCGCATCCAACTACTTCATTTTTTTCTGGAATAAATATTGCTAATATGAACAAAGTAAACTATTTAACAACTGAAATAATTTGTAGTAATATTAATAAGAGGATAATTAAAAATATATATATTTAAGAATCAAATTCATCCAGATGTTCAGTATTTTCAAATTTTTCGAATACATGTTTGAACTGAATGTTAGAACCTTGACTCATGGATGCATTTTATCTGATTAATTAAAGTTTATTATCAACTATGATCTCCCTGAGTTCATGACATCAACTGTGATTTACTGTGTTCCAATGAAGTCCGGCTTCAAGTGACATTCTGTTCCACTGTTTCTTGAAGAAATTGGGAAATTCCGACATCCTGAGTTGGAACGCATGCACCGTTACTGGCAAAATAGTCCTCATGCAGAATAAGTTGAATTTGACAGCCATTACTGCACTAATAGACCATAACATGAAAACAGAGCACTCAGCTGCTCCAGAGCCAAGATATTTTGAGGCCCTAAAAGCTCCCATCACCATAGTTTCTCAGCCCATGTTTCATGTTTCTTGCTAATGCTGTGGTCAAACGCACTGGAGACGTGGAGCTGATCTGACATTCTTCAAATAACAGATTTATTCAGCAAACCTTTGTGTTTTTGAGAGCATGTAGAAAAATGTTATATATTATATTATATTATATTATATTATATTATATTATATTATATTATATTATATTACATGGACAGCACTTGAATAATAGAGTCTTTCTCTTTTCCCTTAAAACGAAAAAACATAGTTATCAGATCTCTTTGAACGGGGGCACTTTAAATTGAGATTTAACTATAAGGTAGTTATGATTTTTCCATACGTTTCTTTCAATAGGAAGTTCTTCATAGTTCATGGGGTTGTGAAAAATTATTCACACCATACATTTTAGTGAGATGACAATCAAACAAAAGTCACAATCCCTCTGGGAGGCCGTTTTTTCCTGGTCTGTAGCTCCGGCTATTCAAATATCATCTGTGGAAGATGACAAAAATATGACCGACTATGTAATGACTAACAAGCAGGTGGGTCGGACATGGCATCTTTAACAATATGTCCCCGGAGAGTTTAATGCATGGTGCTGAGAAAGCACACCAAAGTGTGAGAACAGATGGGTCCTGAGAGAATGGCAGGAAAGCAGACTGTGTGGTGTAACACGGCGTGTCGTCATATGGGCCTGTTCAGATCTGCAGTGGGACAGGCACCCCCGAGTGTGCACTCTTCCTAAGGCCTCTATGCAATTTGCTTCATGTGGCTGCTTGCATAAACACTCACTGCATCCTAAACATATACAGTAGCAAAGACTGAATGAAACTGCGCATTAAAGAAAACCACAGAACCACTGAATGTTGTCTTGACTTGTACAAGTTATTCGATGAGTTTAAAATGAATAATTACTAAATTAATTACATTTTTTTATGTTCATTTTAAATTATTTTCAGTAGTTATCAACAGCATGCAACAGAAGCAGTGATTCTTTATTGTTGGTAACCCTGAGAATTTCTTTTCCCATTGACGTGCATTATATCTTTTGACCATTCACTGGAAGTCAATGAGAACTGTACCAATAATATTCTTTAGAATATCTCTTTTAATGTTCCACCGAAGAAAGAAAGGCATAATATGGAGCAATGCGAGTACATGGTGATACAATTAACATTTTTCTGTAGACATCCCTTTAGGAATAACTTAATAATTGAAATACTTTAAAGTATTAAACCTGTATGACTTTCTTTCTTTAGTGTTGTTTTGAACCCTATTAACGATCAATGAATGTGTAAAACTTTCTTTAAAATATCTTTTTTTGTTTTCCACAGAACACATAAAATCTTACAGATTTGGCTGAGAGTAAGTAAATGATGACAGAATTGTAATTTTTGGGTGAACTCCCAGAGTTCCCATTCAAGAGTAACGTTCCCATAATGAATGCAAAATGATCAAATGGAATGTCCCCTATCATTTGCATAACCCAAAAGTAAATCACTTTAAAAACAGACATTTTAAACCTTCACAGCAGAAATAACATTTTCGTAACTTAGAAGGAACGTTAGCAAAATGTTCTTAGAATATATTTTTGCTAGCTGGGCTATCCTTTAAAACTGCATTTCCAGAACCTCAAAATAATCCTTAAAAAGTTTATATTTAAAGTTTCCAACTTGACCATAAAATCTAAATTACTGTGTTAACTGTTGTCAACAAAAACACTGACTGCGGCTTAAGAAGATGAATCACACACACACAGCTCTTGTGTCAGGTCTGATCTTACCAGTGCTTGGAATCCACAGTCCTATAGAGATCCATACCAGTGCACACGCTAAAAACACAAGCACACAGCCTCATTCTTAATTAAAACCATTCAGCTGCCTATTGAGGTCTCCAAAGAAGGTTTGATGCAATAATGAAGCTGGTTGGCTCTCATTTACCAAGAAGCACTGAGAGAAAAGGATCATGTGTCTGCAGACAGTTAGCTTCAGGTTAGCGTCGATACTTTATTGGAAACACATGTTTCAAGAACCCACGAAATTTGAAGCATTTGGAATCGTTTGGAAGGACACTGTGTATAAGGTTAGAATACAAAGACGTTGATTTATTATCATTTGTGATGTGCAATGTAATATCTGTGACAAAAGATGGCTGTCTGGATGAATGTGCATGCGTGAGCTCTCTGTCCTCGTCCTCCTCGTCTGCAATCAAATTCTTAATCAGTCACACAGTGTCTGGCTTGATTAGGTAAAAGCCTTCAAGCTCTGCCAAAACCAGAAGATTGGGGGACAAAGGGGAGGGTGATGGAGTGCTTGGCCCAGATAACTCGCCTGTTCATACTCAAGGGTACCCACAGAAACTAAAAAAACCCTGCAGCTTTCTGGTTTTCACCAACAGTTGATTGATTAAACTACTATTTCACCTTGTACAAGCACACAGCCATGTACATCGACACCTGGACGTCATTCCAGTTGTGCATGTTGACCATTTAATTGCAAATCCATGAGAATTAATAGAGAGTTAGTCATCCGAATGCTGCTATAACTGCTTCCACTCTCCTGTGAAGGCTTTCCAGTAGACGCTGGATCACGGATACTGGGAATTGCTCCCATTCAGACACAAGAGTATCATTGAGGTCAGACTTTGATGAGAGACGACTGGGTCTGGCTGACAGTCGCATTTCAATTCATCCCAGAAGTGTGTTTCAGGCTGATGTTTGGTGAAGGCTAGACAAGTTCTTTCATACCATTAAAAAAAACCAGGGGTCTCTAATTGGTCCTGTTCTATTTATATAGAAATATTTGTTCAGAAAGGGATAATGTATACAGAGGGCTATTGTATAAGACTGAGGGCTTTATTTTGCAATAACGACCCACAGCACGTACAGTATCCCACTTATTACATGGCTAATTGCCACAAAACTAAAGGAATAGACACAAAAAAAATTATTTGAGTTGAAATATTTGAATGCAAAGCTTACGTGAAGAAAAGAGTTGCTAGCAAGTGACATGTTCAAAATAGATGTTCATTATTGTGCAGTCATACTACTTATTACATGGCATTTCATCACATTAATAATTATTTTGATAAAATATATTCGATTTACACTTACTTTTAGTCATTTCTTAGACACTTTTATCCAAAGCGACTTAAAATTGGGAAGTACATAAAGTAATTGTTCTTAAACAGGCAGGAAGTGCTCATAATACCAAGTTTTAGGCATTGTTCAAGTAAGTATGAGGTAGAAAGAGAAGGAATTAATAAAAAGAAAGACTATTTTATTAAATTAAATTATATTTTATTAGCCAACCAAACACAAAGCTTCCACAAAGAAGGCTGCATTTATTTGATAAAAATGATATGTAACCTTGTGAAGTATTATTACAATTTAATTATTTTTTTTTTATCTTTTTTTTCTTTAAGATGCAATTTATTATTTTACTGACAATGCAGCATAACTCCAGTCTTGAGTGTCACGTGATCTTCAAATCATTCTTATATGCTGATTCAGTCCTCCTGGATCATTTCTAGTTTTTATCAATACTAAAAAAGTTGTGCCTCTTAATATATAGGCCTATGCAGAATTTGGCAAATAAATCTAAAATCATTTGACATTATATATGTCTTAACTATCAATTAAAGAAATAAAATACAATCTCACAAACCCAACATTTTTGAACATTTGTGTATATAAATACATTAATAAATGTACGTAATATAGGCAAGGCTTAATATGATAACACGACACAGAAAGGGCAAACACATACTTCTGGCTATGTATGTAGCACTTTCTGAAGAAAAAATGTCTAGCCATGTCTAGCACTCTAAGACAGTTTTGCAGTGGTTTTCAGCTGTCCTGACTGTAAACAAGTCTGCAGTTTGTGTATAACTCCACGGAGAATGATATGCACTGAGTTAGCAGGCTTGTCCTCGCAGTTTAATTGAGGTGAATAAGGCTTGGCAGAGTGCCTGGTCTGATTTTTGACTAAGCTGATTTTCAGTGCCCACTGTTTAGGGATATGATCCTAAAGCAGATGGTACATCTGAAGATTTAGAGGTAAACCAACATCCATAATTTAGTGATTAACAGTTCACAATAAGTACAAACAGGCTTGTGTTGCACATGTCCAGTGAGAGCTCTAAACTGCAGTAGAGGTATAAAGTTTCTTCAGTAAAAGATAGGTACTGCTTACTTGGATGCTGTGTCATTGTCAGTGCTTGCTTACATGCTTTCACAGCTGGAATGATTTGGTCAGGGTCATTAGGTGGAATTGCACTGTAAACAAGAAAAAAAAGTTGTTGAGAAAAAGTTGGTTAAAAACAAACAAACAAGACAACTTGATATTCTTGAATTCTTAAACAGATGGAGCACAGCACTATCAGCGCCAAGGTCATAGGTTCAAAAGAACACTAAACTACAACTGGACAAGCAGTACAACCGTTTCAATATCGATAATAATAAGAAATGTTTCTTGAGCAGCAAATCAGAATGATTTCTAAAGGATCCTGTGAAACTGAAGAATGGAGTAATGACGTGGAAAATGGATGAAACTGAAAATTCTCACTTTGTCATCACATAAATAAATCACATTTTAAAAAGGGTCCAGATAAATAATAGTTACCGTATTTTCCGGACTATAAGTCACACTTTTTTCATAGTTTGGCTGGTCCTGCGACTTTTAGTCAGGTGCGACTCATTTATCAAAATTAATTTGACATTAACCAAGGGAAATGAACTAAAAGATATGAACCAAGAGAAAACGTTACCTTCTACAGCCGCAAGAGGGCGCTCTATGCAGCTCAGTGCTCCTGTAGTCTACACTGAAGACATAGGTCGGCCTCTTGCGGCTGTAGACGGTAATGTTTTCTCTTGGTTCTTGGTTCTAAATGAATGCGAGTTATAGTCCAGTGCGACTTATATGTGTTTTTTTTCCTTCTCATGATGTATTTTTGGACTGATGCGACTTATACTCAGGTGCGACTTCTAGTCCGAAAAATACGGTATTTTAAATGGTAATAATATTTAAAAATATTACTGTTTTTACTGCAATTTTGATTAGTTAGTAGACAGTCGTTAGCTAGTAGATAGTTGATGCTTAACTTCAAATTTCAGTTTACATTGTGTGAGACAATCCTCAGACTGCTTAACACGCTTAACACAAACATCAATCATGGTTTTGCTCACAAACACAGTGAGCAAAAAGTCTTAACATCACTATACAACAAATAACTTAAGACAACATAAAGCAGCAAACAACAAAAGCCTACATAACTAACAAGATTCATGCTACAATGTGTGCCGAGAGCTCACAAATCTGGATCGTTTGCTTGGATAACTGTTAAGCTAGTTGGAACAACAGACAGTTGTTGGAAATATTGTTGGGCTAACGTGTTTTTATGTAGATTCTCATTTAGGCTTTCTTTTTTACAAGGTGTTAAAAGTCTTATGAACAGGCGGATTGTCTGTCCTAATTTATCGCTCTACAGCACCTAGCTTTCTGATGCCTTTAAGGGTTTTAGTCTTTAACAGGGGCAGCAGCAGAGACAGGACTGCATGAGGGGGGTTAAAGGGACAGCGCATGCCGGACACGGCTGCAGGAAATGACTGTATCCGGCCCATACAGACAACTATGTGCGCAAATGAGAAGAAAATTGGTCCTTCATTTGTTTAACATTCAGTCAGGCAGAAAAGTGAACAAATAGCCTCACCGGGGTCACTTCCACAACGCCCATACAGTTTGTTAATGTTTAGCAGGCACTAATTGGGCTGAAATAAGTTGCCTGACAAAATTATGACAATGAAAAACGACATTGTAGGTGGTAAATGCATTGTTCTTTTTTACATTGAGTCTTCCGAAACAGATAATAAGATCACAGCATGCAGGAAAGGAAGACGTCAAAGAATGTTGCATTATTCAGCTTGTATTGTAACTCTACCTCACTGCATGACCATATATCTTGACCAGAGGGTGGTGGGACATATCTGAGGGTCAGGAGACCCGCGGCCTTAATGCTGAATTGTGCATTCCACTGGGTCCTTCAGAAACTGAGAGGACGTCCTTTCAAGAGACATCCAGATACAGGACCTCTGACCCCTTTAGACTTCTGCAGGGTTAGGATCAGAGAGCATTTCAAAGGGAATAGACTAAAGATTTACAAGAGGAAGGTTTCGTGTTTCCAAAATGTCGAAACATTTGCATCATACCACAGTTTCCTAACAGTTCTTAGAAACACTTCTCAGCAAACAAGCTCAGTTTCTGAGTCACAGGCTAATTATTTTCAGTTACAAGATGTACTCTGTGTGTGTTCATTAGTTGCTATTACCCGTCAAAAACAGAGCATTCCTGTAATGTTTCCATTTGGATTTCTGTTTGGATTTTTTGGGGGAAACAAATGTGAACATTCTGAGAATGGGGTTCGTTTTTCTAACCAAAAACTAACCTTTCCAAAATGTTTTAGGAACCAAATATTGTTAGCTGGGTAGTTAATGCAAATTGTGAAGAAAATGCTGAAACTGAAAGCTGATTATGTATAGCTATGGTAATGTCATCAAAACAGCCACGGTTTATGTCATATCTTTGAAATGAACAGTGGTTTTACAAAACTTTTGAGCCGATTATCTGAGCTGTAACGTCTCTTGGGTACCAAAGAAAAAGACAAACCCAAAACTTGCACTAATGACTATACTGAATTTTGAGGTGAAAGGCAGCAAGACACGGAGAAAAAGCATTTATCCAATGCTTTTAAAGAGATAGTTCACCCAAAAATGAAAATTACCCCATTATTTACTCACCCTTAAGCCATTTTTAACTTTCTTTCAGATGAATACAATTGGTTATTATGTTATATTAAAGGGTTAGTTCACCCAAAAATGAAAATTCTGTCATCAATTGCTGACCCTCAAGTCGAACCCGTAAGTTAAGATATTTTTGATGCATTCTGAGCTCTCTGACCCTCCCATAGACAGCAATGTATTTAATACAATTAACTCCCAGAAACGTCACAAGGAGTGCAATAAAATAATTGGGGGTTCAACCGGAATTCTCCGAAGCTCCGAGAATACCTTTTGTGCGCAAAGAAAACATTAATAACGCAATTAGTTCAACAATTCTTTTCCCTGAGATATTGTCTTCAGCCATTTTGGAAAGTACCCCAGAATGTAATCAGCGCAATCAGTATTGATTACGTTCGGTAGAAAGTGTGCGCATGCTGAACATAAACAACACTGATTACGCTGATTACTGTACATTCTGGGGTACTCTCAAAAATGGTCTCCATTTTGGTTTATGTTTGGTTTAAAATCAGTCTCCTCTTAGTTTATATCGAAATCCTCCAACGTTTTCATTAATACATTTTCATTTTGTACTTTTAATTTTGTGACCAGTGTTTTGTTTTATTCTCTTGCTCCATGCTTCCTTGTTATTCACTTCTCACTGGAGTTTACGCTACGCCTACTTCCTACGTCATCTGCTGGAAGCCACTCTCTCGTGAACGCACGCATGACAGTTAGCGGAAGCTAGAGATCATGCTTTGTGAAGTTTTAAATATGGATTTATTTCTTACACAAACTCATCAGTTCACTTCAGAAGGGCTTTAGTCACTCTCAATTTAATTCTTGGGTGAACTATCCCTTTAACTGGTATTGGTTCGTTTTATGATTTAAATTAATTTGAAATATTTCAATGAGTTTTATCAATGCATTTATAATATAAATGCAAATGATATTTATTTGATTCTTATTGACCTAAGTGCCCGATAACAAAACAAGCATTATAAACATCAATAAAATAACACAAATTGTACAGAGCAATCATATTTAACTGTATTTAATTATTAGTACATTACATTTAATAGATAGTTTCTCATGAAAATATTTGCAATTGATCTGTTAAAGGGTCATACATGTTTTAGGGCTTAATTTTCAATGCATTTACTCTATTATAATCAGCAGTTGCCAAGAGTTTTGAAGAGCTTTGTTTCTCCCATCACTAGATAATGTTCAGTACTTACATTTTAGATACAATATTGCCAGTTTGTTTATTTTACTATCACTAATGGAAATACTTGCAAACTAAATAAAATCAGAAACAACCACGCAATCGTCCTGTTTATTTTCTAAATTAATTGATGGTTTAATTTGAACGAATCAGTTGACTGAATGATTCAATGACTTACTCATACAGTCATTCCCAGCTGCATAACTCCTGTTTTTGAAAAATAGTGCACAGGCTTAAGTTTGTCTGGGACAAGGAGTGATTTAAAACAATGAAGAGTTCCAAGCAGGATTATCAAACTTTCATTTGTGCTGTCGTATAGCTTAAATTTGCCAGCAAATAATGTCATGTAATCAGAATGCACAGATACTTTTGAACTGACATCAGTGGAGAAAGATGATTTGAAATAACAATAGCAGGAGCATTTACTGTGCACTACATATTTCCATAAAAAGCAGCACAAGCCTGTGAGGGATGCCAGTGCAGAAATAATAAACCAGATAGTCTGACAGAGAAACCAGCAACGGATTTTCTCTGCGGCTCGCAGTTCATAAAAAGACTTGGTGACCTCAGGTCTGGCAAAATAGACTCTCTGCATAGTCAAATGTAGCCTTGCTTGTTATAGAGCAAATAAACGCCAAGTCTGATTCATTAAAGTGAGCAGAGCTACAGTAATTCAAAGCTTAATACCGCAGCTGGCAGGAGAGCGGCTGTCAGAGCCTCTAAGATATTCTTCATCTCCTTTCTTCTCGCGGCACAGCACACAAACAATGCGCCTCAAACAGCCTCGTCATCCACCCACCATCCGGCGCTTGTTTGAACAGCCCTGGTAAGTTGCTGCGATGATGAAATATGATGCTGGAATATTTGATGCTATTTTATTGTCCAAAAACTCATAAGTGGCCTACTTGTGATTTTGTTTATGGTCTTTCTTCACACTAGGGTCATAGTCAGGACAAGGTCTGCTAATCTGGCATTAAAGGGCACTTTGTTCAGTAAAGTTAAGCTCAGTCTACAGCTCTTTCTGGCATAATGATGATTAACATTGAAATAAGTGACCACTTGTCCTTCCTTTTCTTGAAAAAAAAGAAAAAAAAGCCAATGTACTGTATGTCAATAAGCCAATCTGTAATTTAAAAATAATAACTGTTCATTAGACACAAGACTTCAACAATATGTGGTAATTTGATTTTAAAATCGAAGAAATGCGAACCAACCTTTTCTATGTAAAGTTAAATCCAGTTTTACAACTAGTGTCAAAAGCAATGCCATAAACCTAAAAAAGCTGTAGAAATGTTTATTGCTTAAAAAGGAATACATTAAAAATTAAATATTTATTAATAATATTAATTTGTATTATTTTATTTGTATTTATATATATGTAATAATTTGTATATTTATTTATTTATGCTAAATGCTGTCAAATGAGCTGAACTTGCATGGAAACTGGAATATTCTTTTAATTAAGATCCCAAATAAACATTTGCATATACCTTAAATTAAACAGTCAGTGTTTTTTTTTTCACTACTACTGTTATCAGAATATCAGAATATAGACACTGACACAGATGAATAGTGCGAAGCAGCATACAGCACGTACACACTCAAGATTTGTACTCCCACCACTCCTTGCCTAAGCAAATAAAATGGAGTGCAAATGGGATTTTTTTTTTCTTCTGAAATCGCATGCTGCTAACTCACTATGCATTTAGCTAATGAAACAAAACAGATTTGTTCTCTAATAAGATTTGACACTTAATTGTCTGTCTTCCGCAATTTTCCAAAGACCAAAGGATTCATGGCTATGGCCGATGCCTTTGCAGCGAAATATGAGACCAATCAAGGACTGAGACGATTCTTGAGACTTCGTAAATGTGCAAGGTCAGACATTCAGCCAGTCAGTATCAGGGACAATAGCACTCTCTCGTCTGGTATGTGCTATATATCTGCAGGCTCAGTGTCTGCTGTGTCCACAATCCACAATCCCCTGCTGTGGGGCTGCAGTCCCAGGCTCTGCCTCCCAGGGAAATGGGATTTGTCACTTTGTGTGGAAGCCCATCAGTGCTCGTCTCCAGTGGGCTCTGGTTACACTGTCTCAACACCATCTGCGCTCAGGGGCACAAAGCCAGTGGGGTCCTCCGGCTGCTTAGATGACACACCTATGAATGGACTCACCACTGCTTAATGCATTAGGTATCATCACCCAGTGTTTACAAAGAAAAACCTGCAAAGAAAGTCAAATGCACCTTACAAACAGCTAAAACAACAATGTTGGATGATTTTGAAGCTGAAGTAGAAAATTAGTTTTTTGGCCTTTTTTTAAACTGAAATTAACAGACGAAGAACCTTTGCGTGACCTTTCCAATGTGATCAATGCATGAAAGCATGTGCATCAAGTATATGTGGTTATAAATGACCAATCGTTTCGCTAGATAAATAAGATATTTCGCTTTATTGATTGTGTAGTGCCCTTAGAAGCTGCACTGAAACTCTAATTTGGACCTTCAACCCCACTGAAGTCCACTATATGGAGAAAAATCCTGTAATGTTTTCCTCTAAACCGTAAAGGGGTCATATGATGCGATTTCAAGTTTTCCTTTCTCTTTGGGGTGTTACAAGCTGTTCATGAATAGATAATATCCCTAAAGTTGCAAAGACTAAAGTCTCAAACCCAAAGATATATTCTTTATAAAAGAAGTTAAGACTTGTCCATGCCCTCCTAAAACGCCAACCATGCTACCATGTTGTGGAGACACTGTGTGTTTCGCAGTGAAAGCAAAAATACTTAGTTTGGTCTTTCAAAAGAGGACACAACTGGAATTCAATGGTTAAGTTCTATTTACAACACTGTTCCAGAACAGTTCCATCCAAATATTCAGATGTGTGATGCACATTTTATTGAGGACTGTTTCCAGATCCTGGGAGAGAAGACTACAATGCTGGTTGTTCTGACTCACAGTCTGCTAGTACTTTTACATATTTAAAGGATTTGCTTCTGATGATTCAAATGTGAGTTTTGAGCAGTGTAGAGTAGAGCCTGTTGTTTGTCAGTTCTTCGATCACAAATGTAGACATTGTTTTATGATTGTAGACATTGTTTTTTTTTAGCAACATCATATGATCCCTTTAATTTCTTTCGACTGAAGAAAAAAACATGAACACCTTGGATCACATGGGGTGAGTAATTTATCAGAAAATCTTTGTTCTGCTAGTGGACTATTCCTTTAACACATCCTGTCAAGTATTGATCTTTGTTAGTTTATGATACCAGTTTACTTATTTTAACAAATATTTTAAATTACTACCATTTTCTACTTTTCAGATATTTCTCTTGAAAAAAAAAAGACCCGTAAAATATTTAGATATTTTTTTTTCATATTGTTTTTTAATTTTATTTTTATATTTTCTGTATTTCCCGTTTTACTAATTTGTTTCTATTTTGATTTATTTTATGCTATTTTAGGTGAACCATCTGAGATAGAATTGAGACTTGAATGTAACTGAGAACTGAGACTTGCTAAGCAGACATCTGAGTATTATTATTATTTTATTATAATTTTTTCCTCTAGACCAGTAATGATATTTGAGTTGGTTTTAAGTTCTGTACTATAGTCAATTTGTGAGTTTCTAGATAGGAAATAAATATGGAACTACCAGCCCTTTTGAGTTTCGGCTTATTCAAATTTACAACAACCACTTCTGTTGATTGCTTGAAAATTCTCAATATAGATCTAGGGCTGCGTTTCTTCAGTGCCGCAGCTGAACTGCTTAATTTGAAATGGAACTAGCCCAAAACCTGTTAACCACAGGGGATCTGCCATCCACAGGATTCTCAAGAGAAAATAACTACAGGCCTGGAATCTGACCTCACTTTCTGCCGCGTAATGGTCTTTGTTGAAAGTTGGCATGGTTTTAATGAGTATGACTGGCAACCCGCACCGCTTCTGTCCATACACATCTCAGTGATGCATGAACACTCACCCGTGTTTGTCAGGGTCTGCATTTTTTAACACAAATCATTAATAAAATGATACATTTGAAATTAATTTCAGTATAAATTAAATAAAGACAAAATTGATTTCCGAGAGCTTTCTGATCCTGCTACAGAACTACCATGTTCAAGGCCCAGAAAAGTAAGGATATTGTTAAAATTAGTTCAAGTGATATCAGTGGTTCAACCTTAATTTTATGAAGCTACGAGAATATACTAACAATGTCCTTACTACCTTTTTAGACCTTGATCATGTCAGTTGCATTGCTGTCTATGCAGGGCCAGAATGCTCTCGTATTTAATCAAAAACATCTTAATTTTCTACATTTTTCTAAAACTATCCAAATTTTTCTTTTTTTTTTTTTCTAAAACTATCCTAATTTTTCTAACTATCCCTTTAAACAAACAAACAAATAAATAAATAAATAACAAGTGTGCTTGTTTGTATTTTTTATATGGCATTTCTTTAAAATGTAAAAATTAAACATTATTAAAAATGTATAAACAAATCATAATATAAAAAATGTTTTGCGGCAGTAGTAACTCTTGCGGCTAATAATAGCCTATTATTGCTAACCAAACTGCTTATTTTAATCAACTTCTGCATTAAAAAATACACGAAAGGGCCAAACAGGCATACAGAGATAAAAAGAGGCCCAAAGGAGGATGTCTGGGGATTGAGAGGCTTACGGCAGTCATTTATGATGACAGGTTGACCTCACAAGGTTGACAATAAAGGATGAACGCACCTCATTATTTTTTACTGCAGCTGCACCTGTGACTGAGATTCACAGGTTGAAATCTTCCACAGCAACACACAATTAACACTTTGACACTTGGAAAATTCCAGGCGTCTCTCTGAATGTACCCCATTATTGGCTTTTGGTGATACTAAAAAGCTATGGAAGGTAATGACATATTAATTTTCAGAACGTAAGATCAGGGAAACTACAAAGTATTTGGACAGCTGCTCTGTTTGAATGCTTTTATTTCGTTCTGAGAACCTCAAAGTTTGCCATTAATATCATCCCTCAAGGCACCTTTCTGTTTAAACAATGCTAGAAATTGCTTTGACGTAATGGAAACGGCATTGTTTACAGCCTATAGGAAAGGTAATTAAGCACTTAGATAAACAGAAAGCACAAATGGCACCTTCTCACATTGATATTATTACGTAAATGGACACCCTCAATTTGAGGCCATAGATCAATACTGTCTGGAAATATCAACATGTGAGTCTGGGCATAATTGCAGTGGTGAAAGGTGCTTACTTATCTGAAATCCATATTTCCATCTCAACATTGACATTAAGCCTGAGATGGCACCAGAAAAGGGAAATGCTCATTGAAAACAAATGACAAAGCAAATGTGGAAAGCAGGGATGCAGCCACTTATCCAAATATTTGAACTTCTGTGCCAGATCAAACTAAAGCCAGATGCCAACTGGAAATGACCAAATGTTCAAGGTTATTCCCCGAGATGATCTAATCTGTTTCTAATTTTGTGCGGCCATTTTGGGATTTTGAAAGAATTTATTCATTACATTCAACCAAGGTAGACAATATTGCAAGTGCAAGTGAGTTTCCATATTAAGCTTAGCTAAGTAGCTGGTTAGACCAGCTTGGTTCAGATGATTTAGTCCATTTACTAGCTGATTTCCACTCACAAGCCTCATTAGAGTTCATTTTAGCATTATTTTATTTGCTAGAGAACAAAATTAAACTTAAATTACTAAAAAAGAAAAGAGAGGCAGACCAGAACGTGTACCGAATACATTTTCTCATTCAATCTGCATGTTTGACCTACCAATCAAAATCATAACTACTAGTGAAACACCTAATTAAGCAGGATTTTTAAAAAGGGAGGTTAAAGGGTATGTAAAACTTGTATGACTTTCTATTATCTACAGAACAGAAAATGCCACGTTCTGTCTTGAAACTCTAGATGACGCAGGCTGATCGGTCCTTACCACAAACCGATTCTTTAAAGGGATAGTTCACCAAAATTTTTTTAATTCTGTCATTCATTACTGAACCCTCATGTCGTTCCGAACCTGTAAGACCTTCGTTCATCTTTGGAACACAAATTAAGATATATATTTATGAAATCCGAGAACTCTCGGACCCTCCATAGACAACAAAACTACTGAACTGGTCCCAGGACAAGAATTTCTTCTCCCCCTCATCCGGACTGCTGTGGCACGCCACCATTGTGGAGAGAGTATTATGATGCAGCAGACAGGAGAAGAAGTGTTGAATAAAGTCATTATTTTTGTTTTCTTTGTGCAAAAAAAAGTATTCTCGTAGCTTCACATTATTACGATTGAACCACTGATGTCACATGAACTATTATACCGACTGTCCTTGCTACATTTCTGGTCCTGGTAACATTTTAGTTGTGTTCCTTTCTATGGAGGTTCCGAGAGCTCTCAGATTTCATCAGGAATATCATAATTTGTGTTCTGAAGTTGAACGAAGGTCTTACAGGTTTGAAACGAAATGGGGGTGAGTCATTAATGAAACAATTTTCATTTTTGTGTGAACTATCCCTTTAAACTTCTTGGCACAAGCTGATTGGTTAATGTTTCTGCATATGCAGCCGATTAACTTGCTGCTTTACATTTAAATGGCTGGTTAGCATTCACTATAACAGTTTACATTGTGCTTTCAGAGTTCCTCTGAAACCCTCCACCATCCCCAGCTCCATCTGTATCTGCTAGATCTGCTATGGGTTATTTTGCATGCTATTTGTGAAGCAGCAGTATGTCTTAAATACTCGCAGCACTGTGGCATATGTATTGGCAGTAGCATGTTCTTATACTTGCTTTGCAGCAGTAACAATAATCTGCAACAACAGCAATAACCAACAGCAGCAGCAATTCAGCAGCATAGCATATCTATTCCACCAAGACCAAATTCATTAACATTGTCGTAACAATTACTATGCTAAATTCTTCAGAGAGTTATCATGATAGAAATATATTTAGATATTTTAAAGAATGTTGGTAACCGAACCATTTTGGTAACCATTTCTCAAAATATCTTCTTTTATGTTTGACAGAATAAAGACAGTCATACAGATTTAGAATGACATGAATGAATAATGACAGAATTTAATTTTTTGGGGGGTGAACTGTCCCTGTAAGTGTAAAGTACTGGTGGCAGTAAAATATGAAGACACTATTTGTGAACATTTAAACAGGAAAACACATACATTAGACCCTGCACGTGTGTATGAGCATCTGTGTTCAGTTTTTGACTCGGCAAAACGTTAACTGTGTTTTTTCTTTGGTGGCCTGTGAGCAGTTCCTATTCATATTGCTTTGAGAAGGAGAACACAGCAGTGAGACTATAAAACATCACTGTCCCAGTGGCAGAACACCACTGCTCTCTGACAGCTTCCGAATGGGGAAAAGCAAAATACCCATTGGGAAGAAGAAGATACAGTAGCATGTACACACTGTGCTGGCTTCACCAACCTTTCTAAGGACACATCTGAAAACACTTGAGCCCCAAAGCACAGCAATTTAATTGAAAGCTCTCTGAGTGGTGATGTCATAAACTAGGGAGAAAGATGTAAAAGCAGTAAATTTAATCAACAGCATTTTAGAAGCAGCTTGGGAGTTATTAAAGATTTACAAATGCTTATAATATAACATTCTATTGAAGGTGTCAAGTCTGACTTAATGGTAACTGACCGTCGGTGGCAATGTACCTTTTCTGCAAAAAATACTCGGATTTATAAAGAATGAACTGAGAATCTGCTGTCAGTTACAAACACATTCGTTGCATTCACCATGTTTTCTCTCTGATATGCTCCCTAATTCAGAAACTGATTGCTCAAAGCAAATCCTGAGTTTCCCACTCATAATTACAACTTTGTGGTGGGATCCATGTGTCTTCACCTTGTAAATATGCAATACCCAACTCAACTCAAAATACCCTGTTGGCATATACACCCTAATTAGTCATTTGAGATTAGAGATCTTAAATACTATTTGGGGTTGAGAGTCTGCTAACTGGAACACAGGGTTAGTATCACAGAAACTTTAGCAATAGCATTTGCTCTTTTAATTCAGAGTCTACCTAGTTTTTAATCATGCTACTTTTTTAATGAAAAGCAGCTGATAAAATGTTGTGCAATATCACATTTCTTCATTCTAATAAAATATTTGAAGAAAAACAGTAATTCTCGAGCCTATAAATAGAGGTCAAATCTGATGCATCACAATGGCGACTATGTCAGTTCTAATATTTGTTTGCTTCCAAATATATTCAGCTGAGGCCTTCAGTGAAATTATGATTGTACTAAATGCAAATGATCTGCCTGACATCTTATATTCAAGCACTGTTCATTGTCTGAAGCCTTAGTATCGAAGGCCATCTGAGCTGCACATGACTCGGCCTGGCAGAGGCCTCCTGCTGAGCATCCACTCACCTACATGTTTATTTTCAGCCTGAAAAAACCCCAAAATTAAACACTGTCCTCCCAAAGAAAGCTGCTCAGGCAATCTTTAGATTTAGCCCCCCTCTATCCCTGGGACATTGTGAAAAACTGCTGTGGCCTCACTCTTCCAAACAAAGCCCTCAACAATGTGTTGAAGGCTCAAAACACAGAAAAGTGGGCAGAAATCCTTGTAAACCATGGCAAAGGACAAGGGGCTCTCTCATATGCTTCACAAGCCTTTGTTAGCAGCCCTGAGAGCTCTTGGCTTAGGATACTTCAGTCGCTGCATCATGACGCTGAGGGCCTGGTGTAGAGTGAGGGGTGAAAGACAGACATGCATGAGAGATTTTCAAAATTTTTGACCTCGGAACAAGGACTGCAGCTGACAGCGACATGGAGAGAAGGTTTAGTGAACTTATTTTACATGGCTCTTTGGAATACTTGATACTGATTGGACAGTTGCAGCAGTGTGTGATGATATGTTTGTTGTATCATTCATTCCAGGGCAATGACACAGAAAAACACTGGATTTCCCAGTAATTCTCTCATGAAAGTAGTTTAAAGTGGGCCGGGGAGGGAATGCCTATGGATACAACACCTCAAATACATTTAAGTATGGTCCTGATGGTTGATGGTAAACAAACTTGGCTTACTGTCCTTAATGAAGACTCATACCTGAGGCTCAGCTTGAGCGCCGAGAACCTCCCATTGCGGAACTACCTAGAAAAAAAAACTGAAATAGAGGAGGAGATGGGGAGGTGGAGGGATGCTGGAAGAATTGACGCTGGGACGGTGCAATGAGAGCTGCTTATAGGCTTGTAATGATGACTGACAGAAATGAATGATTAGGCTCCTCCCGAACCTACGTTTGGAACTTCATTTAATTTGCTGCTTGTTTACAGTGAAACGCAATCCTTTTACATACATACATTTTATGGTAAGAGAAAGCAGCTCACACCAGGAAGAGGACGTGAAGCGGAAGTAGCCTGGACCAGCTGGGCCTTCACAGCCGTCTAAACAGCATGTGATTCCTCACAATAATGGTCAAAGTCAGTCTGTGAGCAAAGGTGTTTTAATTGAGGGAAACCGTATTTGTACACACAGAGTAGAGCAGTGGTTTCCAATTGGTGGGTTGCAGGTCTGTTCTGACTGTTAAAGAAATAGTGATGTTTTTATCAGCTGTTTGTGATGCTACATCGCTACATTTTATTTTTTATCTTTAAAAAAAATGTTGGATGGCCTGAGGGTAAGTACATTTTCAGCTAAGTTTAAATTTTGGGTGAAGTATGCAAGCAACATTGCAGTTAGAATATCATTTTTTCAGTGCTTTTTTGTTGTTTGTTTATTTTGTTTTCATGTTCAGATTAGATGTACAGTATGTCCATCCATGTATCCCTAGGACAGTCTGTTGAGAAGCAACTGCGATATCTGGGATGTCAAAGGTGTGAACTTGTGTGATAATATACAAGATTTTACATTTAGGTCCAGTCGATTAGTCATATCGCTCCCCGACAATCTGTTGGCAGAGACAAGAGAGCAAACACAGAGGGTAAAAGTGTTTGAACGGTGTCGTGAACGGAAAAAAGCGGGCATTGTGTAGGAGGAGCAGTCACTTAGCGCTCACATTCATAGCCACCTAACATGCCAAGGTTAGGGGTTAATGTGTTTCCATGGAAACTGAAACACTGGAGCCGTGAGACTGAGGAGAGACTTGCCTTCAATTTCTTTCTTTCTTTCTTAGTACAATACTAGATGAGAGGACAGATGACAGAAAGTGATGCAGATCCAGAGGGACACATAGTGACTAGATGAGGTTTTGCATCGCAAATCTTGAACACCAGGGTCATAATCTCAATAAAATGATTGTATATATATATATATATATATATATATATATATATATATAATATCTTTAATAGAAATTCCATGTGGAGCATGCCACGGATCTGCTCTCACCTTTCCCCCCCACTTTGCACCTGTTTGCATCGCTGTAATTTAAAAACATAAAAAAAAAATCTCTTTGAGTGGGGAAAGATAAACAAACTATACTGTAACTAGACCAGCATGAATACATACATATGTATGTATGTATATCAAAAGATACACTATTGGTAAGATTTTTTAATGTTTTTAAATTACAGCGATGCAAACAGGTGCAAAGTGGGGAAAAAAGGTGAGACCCCCCCCAACATAACACTTTTTTTTTTTATCAGAGCTTAGCAAATTTCATGGGTGACCAATTTTGATCTCAAAAAGGTGAGTTGGCACTGAAAGGTGAAGATTTTGCATCTATGTAATTAGATTTTTATACTCATCAAGGAAGCATTTATCTGATCAAAACGCAGTAAAAACAGCAATCTTGTAAAATAATATAAGATACTATTTAAAATAGCTGTATTATATAATTTATTCCTGTGATGCAAAGCTAAATATTCAACACCAGTACTCCAGTCTACAGTGTAACATGATCCTTGAGATATCATTCTAATATGCTGATTTGAAACATTATTCATGTTGAAAACAGTGGAAACAGTAGAAGCCTACATTATTTTCCGGGATTTTTAGATAAATTGAAAGTTCAACAAACAAGGCCTTCATAGAGTAATTCAAGCTGAACATAGTTGAAGTATATGTGTTCATGTGTGTGGTAGTGAGATTCTGTAACCCCCAATGGGAGTGCACACACATCGCTGCTGGATGCAGCAGTCAGGCAGGAATGTGTACTAGCAGCAGTAGGCTACAGCGAGTTGATGACCTCTAACGATTGAACGGCTGTCTGTGTGAACGCCCCTTTAGCCAGTGATGTATGGAATCTAACACGGAACGTGGTGAACCCTGCTAAATACTGTAAATCCTACGGTCATGCTATTTTCATTTCAGTGGCATTTTGTTCATCTTTACATTCCTAAACAGCAATAACAGTTTTATTTTCTGAGAAATACTTGTCATTCCTAAGTAGTTATTCATCATATATCAGCATTAGCCTGTCTGACTAATGTATTGATCTTTGACAAACTGCAGCAGATGTGTATTTTTGCCGTCAGCTATGCGAATAAAATATGTGCTAGCTTTAAGTCAGATATTGTGTAACAGCCAATGCAAAGCTGAAAGAAAAAAAGAAAGAAAAGAAAATGGACTCATGGACAAATATGTTTTGGCTTTTTGACAGACAGACGCCTGAGGAATAATGTTACACCAAACGCGAAGGAAAGGACAGGACAGACTTGATTTTGCAGTTTCGTCCACTTGGAATTATAAGGTTCTTTCTTTCTTTCTTTCTTTTTTGATATATTGAGCTTCAAAGTTTTTGAATTCCATTCGATTGAGCAGGCAGAAACTTTTTGCTTTTTAAATAAAAAGTCCAAAAATTTACACAACATAAATAATAATAGCCTAATAATAAAAAATCTATCACATAGCCTAATGTAAGCGAATAGCTCAATTTTGACAAAAATGTCAGAACCCTGTAATTCCAAGTGGAGGATTTTTGTGTTTGAATGAAATAATAAATCAATTAAATTAACCTAGATTTAGCTCGTTCATTCAAAGAGAGACAAACAACGATTTTCATAATTCAATTTATTGGTTGAAAAGGAGTGTTTGACACTCTGCCATAGTGGTTTCACAATTATTATATATTGAGGACAAAGTGCATGGAGCAGCAGCAGGACTAATAATCACTGGTAAGAAGAGTTTATTGATATAATTAAGGCAACATCTTGCTGATGAAGGTGCAGACATCCAGGTTTTTTTTTATGTTAAATTATGAGAGCGCGCCATCTGCTGGATATTGAGGGCAGTTGTAGATGTGAATTTAAAACGGGGTCAAAATGTGTCCAAATGTTGTAATCTAAACAATACTGAAAGCGTTACCTAAAAATTTTTAATCAACATCAAATACAAAAATAGATGACAACAAATCCACATGACATTATAACATTAAACGCTATAATATAATATAATATATTTTAAATGACTGGACTGTCAATATTATACAGAGATCTATGTTGTCTAATACTATAACAGATTTAATGATAAGTGTCTCAGACTGTTTTCAGTACTAATATTATAACAAAATGTTAGATAAAAACAACAAGAAATTGTAATAAGTAAACATTTGTTAACATAAATATAGATGAAAGCTTGTGCTAAAGCTCTCCACCGCATAAAGAAGATAAGCTGGATAACAGCAGGAACAATGGAGAACAATGCTTGCACTGTACTGCTGCATCACAGGATTGATGCTAATTTGTTTGAAGATCTAAATGTGCAGTTGTTGCCCAATTCAGCAGGTCAAATTCTCTACACGAGTAGAAGAAATCCATAGAAATGTCTTATTAATTGTATTTAGAAGATGAAAATAAACTGAAAAGGTGTCTAAATTTGAAAAGATAATGTACGTTATAAACACTGTTTTATATCAAAGTGATAAAAATTTAATGTTTGTAAAAATATTCTTAAGGTATGCTATACGAGATTAAGATTATACTGAGGAGAATGTTGCTTCAAACTGGAGTCTCCTGTGCAAGTGGGAAGGAACACTGATTATGAACAATCATGCACTGTTAGAGGAATGGAAAGTCTTCAGTAATTAAACAAAGCTTGATCCAAAAGGCAGTCTGCTGGGAAATACTCATTAACCAAACAGATAAACCGTGACAGGAAGTACAATCGCATCATATTTCTGAACAAACTGTATAAAACCATGAGTAAAATTCATTAATATGATACAAATGACAACAGAACATTACTTAGAATCAAATGAATCACACCCAAAGTGGTAACGAACTGAATTTTACCTTGGGTGTCAATTCAAATTTCCATAATGTAATATGGTCAGTGATATGGTCTGTTTCCAAATAAACGTGTTTTTCCTAAAAAGCACTTTTAAGGTTTTCGTTCCTAAAATGCTCTTGGGTGTAATAACCTCCCTTGAATAAATCTATTGCATAGGAATCAAAATACAATGTAATACGTATCGACTTCAATTGAAAGAACATATGTGACCCTGGACCACAAAGCCAAATCAGCAATGCCATGTTATAAGCTGTAAAAGTTTTTTTTTTTTGTATTTATATCAGCACAGTGAGCACAACTATTAAGGCAACAAGCAGACCAATTGCTAACAGGGTTGCGATGATGGCCCACACACATATCCCACTACAGCTGCACATGCGATGCTGCATGAAAAACTTGGCCTTGCGCAGTCGGGCTGCTGTTAGCGGAGGGTAACGAGCGTCATTCAAACCCTCCATAGCAAAAGACTTGATGAGACAGGCACGATGGTGACTCAGCTGGTCAAACGTGTGTCTCCCATGATATCTGCCCATTCCACTGTTTCCTTAAAAAGAGTGAGAGTGAAAAAATTAATAGGTTGAGACAAACAGATCAATATACTGCACAATTCAATACACTTATTTAAGAGCTGGTTATTCCAATATAAAAATAGTTGAATGTAATTTAATATTATTTAATAATTAAGATATTGATATGTATGTATTTACCATTATATACAATGTCCTAATTTAAGTGATTTCTAATCATATTTATAGAATGGTCTAATTTAATAGCTGAAATAGTGCAAATTCATCCTAAATATTATTTGTCTTAAGTGTCTTTACGTCTTCTTGGTTGGCTTACCTACACCTCCAAAAGGTAAGCTATTGACAGTGTAATGCATCAAGACATCATTAACAGTCACTCCTCCACTGCTGGTTTCAGTTAACATTCGCTTAATCACCTAGAGAAAAAATAAAAGCAAAACTCCACTTGGACATATTGAAATGGACTTAGATTTATGTTTTATTCTGCTTTACTAAAAACATACCGTTTTATCAGAGGAAAACACATAGAGCGCCAATGGCTTTTCTCTTGCATTGATGAAATGTATGGCCTCATTCAAGCCATTAACAGTGACGATTGGCAGCAGTGGTCCAAAGATTTCTTCTTGCATGATTTTGAAATGGGGTAAAACATCCTTCAGAACCGTAGGAGCTGGTGGTGAAGAAAAATACACGTTTTTGATTTACTAATCAGAACTGATAAACCTCATGCCTTTATTACTGGCAGCAAACATGTCCCTTACCTATGAAACATTGTGAGCGATCACTCTCTCCTCCAAGAGCAATGGTGCATTCATTCATTAGAGCCAATACTCTGTCAAAGTGACGTGTATTAATGATTCGGCAATAATCTGGAGAGCTTTTAGGGTCCTTCTGGTAGAACTCCTAAAATGAGTTAAGATTCCAGGTCATGTCTTACTATCAACATGCACATGGGCTACAATTAAAAAAAATAAAATAATAATAAAATAATATATATATATATATATATTAAAGAAGTATGCACCAGTAGTGTTTTTTGAATCTCTTCAACTATTCTGTCCTGGATGCTTGGCTCACACAGAATGTAGTCAGGAGCAATGCATGTCTGGCCACAATTTGCAAACTTCCCCCAGGTTATTCGCCTGATATGAAGACATTTGGA
This sequence comes from Carassius gibelio, assembly GCF_023724105.1. Taxonomy (NCBI): domain Eukaryota; kingdom Metazoa; phylum Chordata; class Actinopteri; order Cypriniformes; family Cyprinidae; genus Carassius; species Carassius gibelio. The sequence goes on along the minus strand of NC_068410.1, from coordinate 14,634,000 downwards.
AATCTGTTATTTCAGCTGATAATGTTTCCCAGATCTTTAAATTATAGGTTTTAAGTCCTAAAGTCTTAAGATTCTAGGACTTGAAAATGAAAATTCTGTCATTATTTTCTCACTCTCATAAAGACATTCATGTGGATTTCTTTTTCTTTCAATTAAAGTCAGTGGGGTCCAAAATAATGTTGAATCCCATCGATTTACATTGCATAGACAAATCAAAAATTTTTGCACAGAATAAGAAAATCAAACAGGTTTGAAAGAACCTAGAGTGGAGTAAATGTTAAATTTAATTTTTGGCTAAACTATCCCAGAAAACTGTATACTACCGGCATGCCACAGCAATGTCACAGTTCTTGTCAATATAACAGGGGCTTTTTCCTCCCAGTTCTAAAGTCACTGGTGTGAGATGATGAGCTGCAGCTTCCATCACCAGTTTCCCCACCGTGCTGCTCCCGGTGTAGAAGATGTGGTCAAAACGCTGCTTCAGCAGCTCCTGGGTCTCTGCAACCCCTCCTGTCACCACTTGATACATCTCCTAATATGAGTTTTTTAAATAAAATTTACAAGCCGTTCTCAAAAACCTTGAACAACAAACATGAGACTGAATTACAGAAACAAACTGAGTTTATGCACCTTATCCAGATAAAGAGGAAGCAGTTCTTTCATAAGTCTAGCAGAGTGCTCACTCAGCTCTGATGGTTTCAACACAGCTGCGTTGCCTAAACAACACAAAGAAGTGGAAAACAAAACAGTGTAAAAATAAAATCTCATTTGGTGTTGGAGAAGTTCTTAATGAGCTACAAGAGATTAAAAGTTACCATGAAATGAAAATTGACAATTAATCCACATTCCTATTCCCATTTAATTTTTCTTCAAAATGTGACAACTTGCTCATCCTTTAAAAAAATGTATAATTTAGTCATGAAACATGAGGCTGACTGGTTGTTCAAAGACAGCAGTGCAGTCAACTGATCTCTCATTCCTTTTTTTTCATCGTTTTTTTATAGGCTTTTATGCCTTTTATAGATAGGAGAGTTGGGAGACAACAGAAAAGCACCGGAATGGAGAGATGGAAGCAGGATCGGCAAAGGACTTTGAGATGGGAATTGAACTCGGGTCACCACAATTTCGCTGTATGTCAGCACACTAACCATGAGGCTATTAGCAACAGGATCTCTCATTCCAATTTATGCAAACTTGTTATTTCCATCCCAACCTCAGCCAGCTCAGTACTGCACAGCATTAGAATTAGCTTTAGCATTCCACCTCCCCAGCACCACATGTCTAGATCTGCTACAAGGGTTCTCCTGACCTTACTGTACCTTGTATCCTAATTCCTGTAATTCTGAGCAAGCTTCATTCATGCCAGCAGCACAAGCTGAGCAGATCTTGTACAACAAGATCAATCCTTCCTACACTTGTCACTAAAATGTATTGACTTTATCAACTTTCATCACCTCCTACTGTATGAATCATTGTTTTATAATCCAATTTATTTCCAACAGATACAATCAAATCCTGTCCAACATTTTCTTCTGTTTGGACATGCTTTATATTGTGGAAGTAGCATGGCTGAACACATCTTTTCATGTTAGTTGTAATTAGTAAAAGAAAATCCTACTACCAGCTGCAATAGCTCCAACCAGGGGCTGCAGGATCATGGCCCATGGGTAGTTCCAGGTTCCAATTATCAGCACAACCCCCAAAGGTTCAGGCTTTATGTAAACATCATCCAGTGCGCTGTTGAGATTCTTCTTCACAGGCCGAGGAGCTGCCCAGTCTCCCAACTCGCTTTCCGCCAACTTGATGTCATTCTCGATGCTGATCAGCTCAAAGAGTGAAGTGTTGTATGTATTCTGTTTGTTGACAGTGTCAATAAAGAGTTAACATTCAGTAACACTTTAACGGCAATAAAAAAATTCAGTGTTGCTGCTGAATTCAGATTTTACAGCTTTTAAGGAAACGGTCAAAATGACCATCGTACCCTGTTGAGGTCTTGTTTTAGAGCTTGCTCGATGTCTTCTTGGCGTTCAGTGATGAGGCGGAGCAGGGCTCTGAGCTGCTGTTTTCTGTACTGCAGGGGTCTGGACCTGCCTGACTGGAAGACTTCCCTCAACCCATCAGCAACCTGCTTCTCCATTTGTACAGGTCTGAATTATAAATTTTCTGCAGGTTTGAGCAGAAAAAAAGTTACATTTCTGAAAAGTCAACACAAATTCCAATGAGAAAACAGAATATTCTGTGGGACTATTCAGAGGATAGCCAATTCTGATCATCTTTAGACTGATCACGAGCAGGAATTTGCCAACAAAATTATGTCAGCTTTCTGGGAAATACATTGGCCATTACAGTTTTTTTTGTTGTGTCCAATACACATCATCTGTAGATAGATATATGTATATACAGTATATTGCCAGGCTTTGACCAATTATTGTTTAATTTGTTATGGAAAATGTGTATATATATTCATAGGTCATGCCTTTTTTATTTGTTGAAGCCAACGTTTTGGACCTTTATCTAGTTTGGTGTGGCTTTTCTTTCTGCTTAATGTGTAACTAACAGATAAAATACCTGCAAACCTCTGCCTTTCATCATCAAGCTTTGTTGGGATAAAATTAGTTTTTCAAAAGTAATAATAATAACGAAGCTATTCGCTCTCGGTTTAAAAAAAAGAGACAGACACCAAATCACATACTATTATTTACTGGACCAAGTTTGTTGGTCATCTCAACTTTGAGAATGTTTGGTTATTATTAAACTTTTGTCATTCATTCATTCATAGTTAACAAAATTCCCCCCAACTTTGATTTGATTATTATATTTTTTAAATATGTGGTAAAAAATTAGGCATTATCATTTTATAATCATATTAATTAAATTTTAAATACACAAATGTACAGTTTTCAACAAAATACCATCTTTGCTATAACTTTCAGAGAAAAAGAAAACAATTTATCGGTTATTCAGCTTTGCACTAATAGAAAAGCTATGAAGTCCATTCATGTAGCTACTCAATAAGACCAGTCTTTATTTGGCAACTAACTTATAAAAAAATGATAACTGACATGTTTACATCGTGCTCGTGATATATATGAAACACAGTTAGTCTAATTAAATTAACTAGCATTTAAATATATACATCAAATAGTGTAGTTGTATCTGTATTATAACTTGTTTTATTGAGTTTTTACACAGACTTTATTAGTGAACACCGTAGTAGACAGTTCTGGTCACGTGACCGTTTAGAAATCATGAACAAATGAATGTAACGTTACACAAAAATCTAAACAAAGTGACTCTTAGTTGACATGTCGGTTTAAAATTCACCAAGAAAGCTTTTAGACTCTTTAAAAAACTCAAAAGTTGGTCACAAATGTTACTGCTGGGAATAAGAGAGTTCAAAACAAGCTGCACGTTTATGGAGATACTACAACATTATTTACATTTTACGAAACTAAAGCTCCGTTTGTTCGTGTTTAGAAAATCAGTCGGTCGCGTGAACACAGAAAATGTATACATTAGGAAATCTGTTTGTAAGAGTCATGCAACCATTCTGTAAACATATAAACTCACTTCCTATTTCGTCTTTATACTTACATCAACTCGTTTGTAAAGGTTCAGATTAGCGGAATGCTTGGCGGTTCCAGTGGGGTGATGTCACGGCAAATCAGAACGTGTGCCAGCAGCGTTTATATTCTGTTCATCAGAGGGCGGCGCATCGGTACAGTTAACCCTATAGGACACAGGTCCACTTACGATAGTACATTATCTACTCTTTATAAAGTAGAGCTGCTGAAGTGGGTGTAGCCTACCACAGGCGATGACTTTTAATCAATATGCAAAAAAAAAAAAAAAAAAAAAAAAAAAAAAATCACTATTAATAGTAAAACATGGGTTCATTTATTGTAGCTTTTATACATTTTATATAATTCAGGTGATAAAACTTGTTTTTGCTTCATTTTATAATGCTTTCTAGTGACTAATGAATTAAAGCTATTATAAAACATTACCAAGAGTTCTATGGTACCTATAAGAGCATATGATTATTACTTATTAACAGAAGTCCGAGCAACAATAAAGACATGAATCTATATGATCGAATTCAAAAGAGTGCACAAGATCATAAGAGGCTCTTCTGTTTAAACGATGAGTGCTGGACATATTAACATTCTTCAGGTTGTCCTCATCGCCGCAAAAACCTCTGCAAAGCACAAAAACACAAATTAAACGATTTCATGAGAAATACTTTACAACAGGAGGTCAAATCAAGGTACATGTAATTTAAGACTAAATAAGAAAAATTAATTTACAACAATCTGGAGTATAAAGGTCAAAGGCTTCTATTTTATAGTTTACCTAGGAACAATAAAACAGATATTTAAAGGCATATGAACAGGAACAGATTTTTCCATCTAACAGCTGGGGGAAACATCTTGGCCATATGTTGCAATGTTCTTGCTGCTCAGTTTACTTTTATTAAAAGGGGAACAAAATCTTCAGCTGAGTGATTCTTTCACAGGGACAGAGGCTTTCTGTACTACTTCAAACAGCATCAAATATTATAAAAAGATTATAAACACTACAATATTAAAGTAACGGTTCTTTTTTTGTGGAAAATTAATACTTTTATTCAACAAGGATGCACTAAATAAATTAAAACAGTAAAGACTTTAACATTGTTTTAAAACATTTGAAATTAATGCTGTCCTTTTAAAATTTCTGTTCATCGAAGGATCCTGAAAAATGTAGCACAGTTCCCACAAAATATCACGCAGCACAACTGTTATCAATGTTGATAAGAACTGTTTCCTGAGAAAAATAATCAGTATGCAATGATTTCTGAAGGATTACGTGACACTGAATACTGGAATAATGGTTGTTGAAATCATAGAAATAAATTACATTTTTTTTAAAACGGTCATATTAAATTCCCGAATATTACTGTTTTTAGCCAAACACAAAACAAAAACAAAACAAAAAATCACCAACCCCAAACTTCTGATTGGTAATGTATATGTACTATGTATGCATACAGTACTTTTAAACAGCCTAATATGAAATATCCTGTAGGAAACATTATATTTGGTTCTTATTTACTAAATTTACCCATTTGAAGGAACATCTCACCTGCACCACAAAGGCTGCCAGTGCAGCAAACATAGCAACCTGAGCCACCCGACGCCAGCGAGCCAGATTAACTTGCTTCAAGAGTAAAACACGGGCCCAGCGTAACTTCTCCATTGTATGGGGTGGGTAGCGCATCTGATTCACTCCCTCCATGTTCAGCTTCTTAATAAGACAGCTGCGAAGGTGACTCAGCTGATCGAAACTGTATTTGCCATGGTAGCAACCAGTTCCACTATTCCCTGTTACAATTACATCATAAATAAATGTTTTTCTGCCGATTTAGAAGACTAAAGACTAAAGTTACTCACCAACCCCACCAAAAGGCAAATCACTTATGGTGAAATGCACCAGACAGTCATTGGCTACCAGAGCTCCACTAGATGTCTCTGATATCATCTGTTTAATGATCTGCGAAGAAATACTAAATGTTCAATTGCTGTTTTACTGTTGGTGGAAATAATGCATGACTCTACCTTTTTACTGGAAGAGAAAATGTAGAGTGCCAAAGGCTTTTCTCGTTCGTTGATGAACTGAATGGCTTCTTTTAAGCCGTTAACAATAACGATGGGTAGAATTGGCCCAAAGATCTCTTCCTGCATCACTTTAGATCCTGGTGTAACATCCCTCAAAACAGTAGGAGCTGAAGCACAAGGAAAAGCTCATGAATACATGACAGCATTACATATTTCCCTAACTTTTGCTAAATGAGTGCATACCAATATAACACTCTGATTCATCGCTGTCTCCTCCAATAGCCACTGTGCTACCCTCTGTAAGTGCCATTATCCTCTTAAAATGCCGCTGGTTAATAATTCGGCCATAGTCTTCAAAGCTCTTGGGGTCATTCGTATAAAACTCCTGCAAGAAAATAAATAAGACAATGAAGACAAAAGGTCCCACTGTCAAAAGAGCAATAGCATCTACATAAAAACAAACCTGGATACATTTCTGGATCTCATTAATCACTTTGTCTTGAATGCTGGATTCACAGAGGATGTAATCAGGTGCAATGCAGGTCTGGCCGCAGTTCATGTACTTCCCCCAAGTGATGCGGCTAAGGATGCAAGAACATTGGGAAGCAGCATTAAACTGAGTAAATTGCCTCAGAATTATTATTTTAGTTACTTCAAAGGTTCAGAACAGGTCTTGACTGCATTAGAGTTCCATATCACTACTCAGAATGATTTCAGTTATATTAAAGATCTTCACAGCTTATTACAGCAAAAGAACCCACACCCACATAAACACTGAGCGAGCAAATAAATATAACAAGCAATAGGATACAAATGACAAAATATTACCACGTTTTTCCTACAAAAATTACATTTTATAAGGGCTGTGAATCTTTGGGTAGGCAGCGATTCGATTCTATTCACGATTCATAGGTTATCGATTCTAGAACAATTTTAGCAAATTTAGAATGATTAAATTCGATTCGATTCACAATTAAATTAAATTCAATTTGATTATAATGATTCGATTCTGCGTTCTTTAAGTGAATTCACAGGATTATTTCAATGCTTCCCCTAAATTCTTTAAATGCTTAGTCAGGGGGCAAATTACACAGCAGCCTTTAAAAAAAATAAATACATTTTTGTCCATTGTTAGATGCTAGTTTAATGGTGCTATGGCATGACATGGCATACGTAAAAATTTATGTAAGCCAAGATTTGAAAAAAAAAAAGAGCTTTAAATGTATTATGTATCAACTAACATTTCAACACACCAGGGACGTAAGCCATCATTTCTGAAGTGACAAATGTCATCATTTTATGTATGTCGCCTATGTATTTTCATAATTATTATTTTTTTTTCAATGAATTCTCTTCTTTTTTTATAATTTTTTTAATTTGCTGTAAGAAATCAAATACACTGCTCGACAATAATACTTTGTAATCGATAATTTATTCCTAATGGCAATTTTATGATTGTTTTATATAGGCTACTACATTTAATTATCTATTATTTTAATTTTCTGCACAGAAAATATACTTTATAGTTTCTGTACTGTAATAAATGATATGTCAATTAGCACTACATCATTCATAAATTTAATTTATTGTGGGTTTTTTTCTTAATGTTTCATCAGTTCATTCTGCTTTTATTCAGTTTAGCTGCAGATATAGCCTGGCACGTCTATGAGAGCGAGATCACTTCTCTTTCAATGAGTAAACTTCTTTATCTCATTTATACAGAATAAAATGGTATAGTAACTGTTGTAACTTTTCCTCTCCATCATCGAATGATTCTGAGAGAAAACGTGCTCGATGTCTGTTTCTATAGCAACAAATGCTACTTTCATGCATCTGATTATCAGATAAACCTTGCACTCATTAATGATGTGGTTATTTTAAGTGTTTCCCTCATATTTTCGGTTCATCAGCATTGTTAAAACACATTTATCATTCAAAGGAACTGTGCATATGATTTAGACACTTTCTGCTCCGTCCATGCAACAAATACGCAGCTTTTTTTTATTTTTATAATTCAATGGCCAGTCTTCAATTATTCCCTACATATATTATTATTCTTTTATATGTTTGATTATTTTAGGTTTATATAACTCATGGCAGACTCACCGGCAGGCAATTCTGATGTCACAGTTCTTGTCAATATAACAGGGGCTTTTTCCTCCCAGTTCTAAAGTCACTGGTGTAAGATGATGAGCTGCAGCTTCCATCACCAGTTTCCCCACCGTGCTGCTCCCGGTGTAGAAGATGTGGTCGAAACGCTGCTTCAGAAGCTCCTGGGTCTCTGCAACCCCTCCTGTCACCACTTGATACATCTCCTGAACACAATAATAGAGATTGTAGAATTACAGGGATAGTTCACCCAAAAATGAAAATTCTGTCATTTATTTCTCACCCTCATGTTGTTCCAAACATTGAAAACCTCTGTTCATCTTCAGAACACAAATTAAGATATGTTTAATGAGATCTGAGAGCTTTCTGACCCTTGTAGACTGCAATTTAATTACCATGTTAAAGGACCAGAAAAATAGTAAGGACATTGCTTATATAGTGCATGTAACATCAGTGGTTGTAACTGTAATTTTATGAAACTACGACAATACTTTTTGTGCGCTAAGAAAACAAAAATGATGGCTTGTTATTATAACTTAATTTTTATTTTATTTTTTTGGGCACAAAATGTATTCTTGAACTACTGATGTCACTAGGGTCGTCAAAATAGCTGAAAAACTAACATTTAAATTGTAACTTAAATATTATCAATGTTAGAATTATATTAAAATTTAAAGGGCATAATTTCATGTAAGGAGGGAAAAACTTTTGATTCCCTCTCCTAAGGCCACAAGAGGGCACATCGAGTAAAATTTTATGTATGTTTCTTTAAAGCATAATAAAATAACAACTATCTTTGAAATAAGTGCATACTGTTTTAAATAATGTTTACATTGTTAACGTTGTATTAATAAAGTTGCTTAAATTAGAAACAAAATGGCATCATGTATGTATGTATAGTTTAATACAAAGGACCAAAAACCAATCAGAAAGAGTACTTTCTTCATTTAAAAACTTTTTGAAGTCTTGAGACATGTTTTTTTTAAGAGTTGAACTTGCATTTATTTTATAAATATGCAGCTCTCTTGGGCGAGACGCAAATGCTACACAGATAAATGTCCTTCTAGAAAATGCAATAAATATGCCTTCTGTGTAATCGATTATGACATAAACAACATCTTCCCCACACTGAATGTTCTCTTTTTCTGTAAATTTTGAATGAAATTTAGTGGGTTCAACTGGACAGGCTAACAAAAGCATTAAAATGTAATGACACTTACATCGTCATCGCATTTCATGCTCCACTGATAAGGCTGCCCGACGCACACCTAATATTCAAAAGCAACGTTTTTGCATTCGAATGTATATTTTTAATTTAAATTCGATGAATATTTGAATTTTTTTTTTTTTTTTGACATCCCTAGATGGAACATTTTAACAATGTCCTTACTCCCTTTCTGGGCCTTGAACATGTCAGTTGCGTTGCTGTCTATGCAGGGTCAGAAAGCTCTATAATCTAAAATAACTTAATTTGTGTTCCAAAGATAAAACACGTCTTACGGGTTTGGAACGACATAAGAATGAGTAATAAATGACAAGATTTACATTTTTTGGTGAGATATCCATTTAAGCTTAGAACTAAGCAAATAAAATGAAAATAACATTTTAAAAAGGACAATGTCATTGAATGAAGAATTACAGGGTCCAGGTAGAGAGACAGGAGCTCCATAACTTTGGCTGTGTGGGAGCTCACTTCTGAAGGTTTCACAACTGCAGCATTACCTACAGAAACAAAAAGATCAAAGAAAGATGTGACGATAAAGAGAATATTAGTGAATAGCTACATCTGTTCCTCACATAAAGACATTTTATGGTCTTTTTTTACCTTTTAAAATAGTAATAATTACATGCCATATTGACAGTTTCAACAAACAGCAGATTTGTGCTTTACCTGCAGCAATGGCACCCACAAGGGGCTGCAGGGTAACTGTTATTGGATAGTTCCATGCCCCAATGATAAGCACAACACCAAGAGGCTCTGGCTGTATGTACACATCATCTGCAATGGTGAGAAGGTTTTTATTCACAGGACGAGGAGCTGCCCACTCAGCCAGCTTGCTGACAGCCAGATTGATTTCTCCCTCCAAGCCAAGGATCTCAAACAACTGTGTTGCATTAGCAGTCTGTGAAAACACAGCTATTAAGTTCAATACAAACAGACATCCGATTCCAGTTAAAACAAGCAGAGATTGCACTTTTGATTCACCTTATGGAGGTCTTTTCTCATGGCACTGGCAATGTCTGTTGTTTTTTCCTTAATGAATCGCTTGAAGTTTTGAAGTTGTTTAATTCTGTAGTCCAGGGGTTTAGATCTTCCAGTTAAGAAAGCCTTCCTGGCATGCTGGACAGCCTGCTGCTCCCGAGACATTGTGGAAAGTCAGTCTAGATTGTGATCCTACAAGCAGAGAAGATTTAATAAAACAAATTTGAGCAAATAATACTCTTTACTAAAAAAATAATAAAAAAAGAAAGTCAGTTTCAAAAGAAAAACAGTAAAAATGCCATTCTAATTCAATGCAGCATGCATATTTCACAAAGGCCATTATATTTCAGATGATGTACTATATACCCTCATGAAACGTATGTACGTTTATGACATTTGGATTGGAATCCCAGTTAAATTTACATGAAAGATTACTTTGTCAGGTCTCTTTTGATAGCTGATGTCCAGGGGTGTAAAGTACTGGAGTAATTGTGCAGCCCAGTTCGTCATGAATACAGTGTTATTAAACTTTAGCTATTCATATGTTTTTAAGAAACTGAAAAAAGCACAAATGTCAGGGAATGTGAAAAGTTCTCCAGACCCCAGAGGGTTAAAAAAAAAAGTTGTATTCATTGGACTAAAGTGCATACTTTTTAGATCATCATGATAAAGAAGCATTCAATAACAATTTAAGCTGACCCAAATGTATTTAGGGTAATACTCAACCTGCATGAAAGCTGTACGGTCTATAAGCAGAAATGTGAACACTGTATGATTGTTGAAAGAACTTACATGTATTCTTGTTTACTTCAGCTGTTGTCTAAATTGTCTTTTCCATGTGGATTTTCTAGGACGACGACCTCTGGTTATGTAATTCCGGTGGGAGGAGTTTGTCGGACTTTTTGGAGTTCGGGATTTTGAATCATCTCATTGAATCGGTTTACTAAACGATTCGTTCATATAATTTTACCTCGGTTTTGTGGTTTTTTCAAATGCTGGGGACGACTTCAGTAAACCAAGAACAAAAAAATTTTGTTTAATTTCACATTTGGTTTACAGTCCTACATAATCGGCACATTAAGAAAATTGTGATTAAACAAGTTAACAGAGCTTTGTGCTTCAGAGAGAAAATCTCTGCGTCGTGATTTCAACGTGTGGAAAAACGTAGTATTCAATTTTATGAATTAAATGTGGATTTTTTTTTACCTCCCTCTAGTATTTGTGGGGAAAATACGTTTAATCCTTAAGTCTTCCACACTTTAAGGGAAGTGCAACTTCTATGTACATTTTACATCTGTCACATTACGATAATAATAACTGGCAAGATTGTAATGTGCAAAGCTGCTGACAAAAAGGCAGCTTTCAGATGTGTGAAACTGACAGATTACATTATTACCTCTGAAGACACCAACAGCATCACCATCAACCAGCGTCGGGGGTCCTCTTCTTCAGTGTTTTATTGCGGACCAGTGCTATCAGCAGGGGGAAACATCTTCCCGCCACCTGCTGGGCTGGAGTGGGAAAACATCCTTGCAGTCTAATTCGTTTTAGGGCTTTTTATGATGAATTAATACTTTAATCGATTGATGATTATACATTTTAGACATTTGATAATCCCCAGTTTCACATCAAAAATAATTACTCACCTCAACTGACAACTACTGTAGACTGTATGCCCATCTTTTAACCATACATCAAGAGATATTAAGTTTAAATTTAAATTAAAGATATAGATATTTAGATATATAGATAAAGATATTATAGATATTTAGATATAGGCCTATACTAAGAGTAAATATAAAATGGTTGAGCATTAATATCATTGGCAAATGTAAACAAACCTACTACCTCGATCTAAACTCTAAGCTCTATTCACATGATCATTAGTTCACTGATACCAGTAACACCTTTAATTTCCTTGTTATGTTCAAACAGATGCCTCCATCAATACATTGATATAATCTGTATTTTTTTTTTTCCTTTTTTCTCCATTCAGATGATTCTGACATTGCTCCCATCATTATAAGACTGTGATCTTCAACATCAGGTAACCTCCTGCTGTCCAGAGTCAGGTGCTTTGTCTTCATCTGTTATCTCAGATGAGACCTGTCTATGGAGAAGGTTTAGCGTTGAGAATATATTCTTCAGGCTGCTTGGTCTCCAGCAGTGATGGGCTCCTACAGGCACTGCTTTATCTTCAATTCCAGCTCAAGGCTGTAGGGATGGAGGCAAACACAGCATGTCTTCATCATTGGCTCGGCAACAGAGTGGTAAATGTCCTGGTAGCCCTGTACACTGTGGCCGTGGATAGAGACGGGCTCTTCCTGCTGGTGCAGAGGAGCTGACACACATCCACTGAAGAGACTGAGGCTGCTTGTCGCATGTCGGGAATAACAGCAGCATTCTTCATGTAGCGCTCTTCCAAATCTTTGGGTCTTCTAGTTTTGGCAGAGATGCAGATGTAGGTGTTATCTAACCTGATTACAGCTGCCAGCTGTGAAAGCTCACAGGGCCCATAAATGAAAGCGACAGCCTCCACGAAGAAGCCCCTCAGGTTTTCACACAATTTATATATATTTTCTTGTTTTAAACATAAGCTGACTTACTTTTTATATGTTTTTTACTGCTGAAGTAAATGTATCTTAATTTGTGAATGTTTGGATAATTGAAATGGAAAACGACAAAAATGCTGTCTGTTTTACCACCAGAGGATGCCAATGAGGCCTGTAATGACAAAAGTAAACATTTTTGTTTTTATTTGCGTATTCATACAGTCAGCCGCCGCGAGGGGGCGCACCAAGCACTGTCATATTTTTTTGTTCTATAAAAAATAAATTAGCACTGGAGTCGAGCACTTATCACGTTTATGTTTTTATTCAATATTATTAATATTTCAAAAGCATGTTTTTCTTGAACATATTAGGTATAATTTAACCCTTAATATTTCTTTCTTCCGTAAGTACTAATTAATTTACATTCTGGTGGAAAATGAAAAATATTTGCTTTTTCACAGCATCGTAAAAAGTTCTTCTCTTTTGAATAGCCTAGTGTTCTCCTGTCGAGCTCAGGCTTTGTGACGCGAGTGGGACTATCTCTCGCGGCGGAGGGCAAAGCACTCGTGTGCGCGGAGGAACACGCTATGATGGTCTTCTCCTGTAAGAGCTCTGTCATTGTAATGCAGCAAGCTGCGATCATGGTCAGTCTCTCAGAACGAACTGAAGACAGACGTTAATTCCCCTTCTCGTAACGGATCGTGCTTTTAACGTCTTTTCCTGCGTCTCTTAAAACTGACACACTGATGTTTTCCTGCATTGTCCCGCGAGATCGAAAGCAGGACAGAGGGGTGAACTGAAGAAATGGTGTACCATTAACTATCATATGGATTTGAAGGAGAGTGCAATAGAAGCAGAAGGACAGATGACCATTGCATCAAGCGAATAGGAACGCTCGCGTCTTTTAGGAACTGACCTGTCATTATATAAGCGGCACTGCTTGTCTATATGTAAATTAACTTAGATGTCGGAACACATCTAGTTATTATTTATTACGATTTATCTGCTGCTGTTGTAATTGTAAATAGTGTTGGATTTCCTCTGGCTGTCATTTTCAGCCAGCTAGCGATGGGAAACTCAATGACCCTCCGCGCCGCTATTGAGTTAACGAGGCACTCTCACAGTAAGAGACAGAGGGCGTTTGCAGCTCTTTCTTTCCCTTTAAACTGAACTGACATCATGTAGCTTGGAAACTATATAGGTTTGAGATTTATCAATAGCTATTTCTTTTAGCTAGCGTCTTGTTAACGGGGTCAGAGAGCGACAACGGAGCGAGTTACGTGCATCCTGCGCACCTAACGTCAGCTAGTAAACTTCACATTTAGCTTTTCCTTTGTTTTGATTCTGACGTCTTCTTGATTTTAAGCCAGCCAACTGGGAAACTCTCAAGTGTCGTCTTTCGTATTGATAATTTGGGAATGCCTGGGTTCTCGGACAGACTGTCGTCTGGATTAACGCGAGTTTGAAGAACTTGTCCCTCACAGCCTCTCCATCACAAGCTGTTGTGTATCACCGGACACCTGCCAAAAAAATGGAGACGGTGGGAGACTTTGAGTACAGCCGAAAGGACCTCGTCGGACACGGAGCCTTTGCAGTCGTCTTCAAGGGAAGACATAAAAAGGTAATGTAAAATAAGCGCATGACTGGCGCGAGCCCCTGCGGCTGAGCATCATTATTCACTGAAAATCTGTCTAGTTTATCCTATTTGCATCCCAGGAAGAGAGGCATTAAATCTCAAATTTACATGTATTAAATGCATTTTAATAGGGAAATATAGATTTGTGTTGTGCATGCATTGTCATTTTTGCACATCTCTCAGTCATAGCAGTTCTTGACTAGAAAGCGTGGGTTGTTTTTATGTAACGTGTGCTAGAATAGGCCACATACTGCTGGAGTCATTCATTCATAAAACAGCCGTCTGACGTCAATAGGACTGACCGGTCTACTTGTAGGTTTGGGCGGAGGGACGGAACCCACAGTGTGTTAGGATTTTGTGCTTGATTTTTACATTGCCTAAATGCACAAAACACACTGACTTGATGTTATGAGGACATTTGCAAGCCAAAACATCATTGCACAAATTAACGAGTGTCTGTGTTTGTTATTAGTGTTTTCTTTTATTACTAGTCCAATAGTAATTAGATTCATTTTCAATACCACTATAAAATATTCAGTAGGCCTATATATAAAATATTCACTTTAAAATAGTGAAATTATTAGAAACTAATAAACAAGCATCTTGAGTTGATACGATGGAATAATAGTAACTGTTGGGATTTGAATTGGAGACTTTGGTACAAATCTTAGGAAAAGAGGCCTCCATCATTGAGATCTCATCTGAAACATGAGACACCTGAGATTACTGGGTCGTTTTCTCATGAGAAACATCTGAGAAGCATGCTACATCTCCAGTTTCTCTATGTTATCTCATTGGTGTCTTTGAGAAACTACAGAGAAATGAAAAAGATCTCATTTGTGATGTTTCATTCTGACTGGTGGGAATATTCTGATAGAAAAGTTTGTAGCTGATCTGATAATATTCTCATATTCTTATATTCTCAGATCTGAAATACACCCGAGTGAAACAAATGAAAAAAAGAAAAAGAAACAATATAGGCCTAGAACAGGGTCTTGGTTCAGTCCAGCAGTCGTTGATTGGATGAAGACTGATCTGAATGGGATTGGAGAAGTCCAACATATGTCACCATAGAGGAGCCTGTTTTTTTCACCACAAGATTGAATTTGGACATTTTAATTAAAAAAGAAAAGGTCAAAAAATATAAAAACTGTAATGTGTGCACAGATAAATTCCCCCCAAAATCAATAACATGCATTTAGAAATGAAATTTATTTCCATTTCATACTGACTTTAACAGCATTAAAACACTCTAGAATGTAGAATGAAAATCAGGCATCAGAACACTCAACTGTACAATTGAAAAACCTATTCTAATCAGATCAAATGCTAATATTGGCCCATACCTCTGGTCAATGATTTATTGTGGATCTGTTGATCATTGCAGTTTGTTATCTCTGCATGTTGCATATACACTGTATGTTTCTTTGAGGTAATACTTAATGTATGCACAATATGTAGTACAATATCAGCCTGTGACTATATATAGCAGGAGTAAGCTGATACATATTTATGATCACCTACCTCATCCAAAGCAGCTGACTCAATACTACCAGTGAGACAGTTATTTTCATCCTACAAATATACGATAATCACACATGCTTATGTCCGCTGATCGATGCATTCTAGAATGATACAGGACATAAATTAGACATCTATGTTGTGCATTCAGTCTCTCATTCCTTGATTAGATGTGATATTAAAAGCAGAGACTCTGAATGCTCATCTACTGAATGGGGTCAGTATAGAAGCCAGCAGCATTTTCTCTGGGTTGCCTTCACCACGCTTGGCTGAGTTGGTTTTTCAGCGAGGCGAGATGAACGCAGCCGCTCTTGCGTGCTGCCAGCATTTGGCTACAGCACAGTGTGCCGCAGGAACATCTCCTATTAACCTACATTTACATGAAAAGCATCGTTCTATTCGTGGATTTCCACCCTGAGTTGCGGACACAGTTTCTTTAAGCTAGTGAGTGGCCCTGTGGAATCCCACCTTACACAAATGTCCTTCCCAAAGGCTCAAATCCCAATCATTCTCTCCGCTTTATGTGGTTACCAGGTCATAAGTTGAGAAATAGATGCAGAATGGATGAAGCATAAAATAATTGGCTTTTGAAGCAAATGTTAGTGTGTATTCAACCAAAGACTCCCACATACAGGGTTAAACAGTCAATATTTCAACTCTAATTCTTAAAATGTAAGAAGTAAATGCTTTGTAGGATTCATAGTAATGTAATTAGGCCGTGTAACCCTCCTCTGCCATCCTGCCTAATGATAATAATTGCCCTCTTTTGTGCGATATTTGCAGAAGGCTGATTGGGAGGTCGCCATCAAGAGTATAAACAAAAAGAATCTCTCCAAATCTCAGATTCTGCTTGGCAAAGAAATCAAAATTTTAAAGGTAAGCTGTCATTGTTTGTTTAAAAAAAATAATAATACATTATTTATTTAATGATAAAAAGATTTCTATTTCAAATCAGGGTTGTCGTTGATGTTTTTTTTAAAAAATAAACTTTATATCTGTTTCTACAAAATGTTAAGCAGCGCTGATTTCACCAATGATTATATTAAGAAATATTTTTTGAGCACCGAATCAGCATAATAGAATAATTTCTGAAGGATCATGTGACACTGAAGACTGGAGTAATGATGCTGAAAATTCAGCTTTGCCCTCACAGAAATAAATTACATTTATAATAAATCTTTTTCAAAAAGGTTTTCTGATTGTAGCGTGCATTATTTTTTACAAATATTGTTTATTATATTTGCAATTTTTAAAATAATACTTTATATTACAGTATGCATCTGTCTTTTATTCGTATATTATCTTTACAATGCCACAGTATTTATAGGCCGTGTTTATTTTTTGTTTACAGGAACTCCAACATGAGAACATTGTGGCGCTGTATGATGTCCAGGTAATGCACTCTTTTATTGCTATAATCTCTGAATGCTTTATCCGTACTTACTCTGGTGCCTAGAGCTGTTAGTGCTGTGCTACTATCCACTAAGAGCTGTGAGGGCCTGTGGGACTGGCCCAGTTCTTATATAACATCACCATTCACATGATAAGTCACATGATCTGTTCTTGACTAACCCCTGCTGTACATTGCATGAGACCACTTTGAGAATATCTTTTTTTAATGCTACTAAAGTCATTAGAGCGGTCATTAATCGCAGTTACATAAATCCTAATGCAAAAATACATTGTGTGCAACCCTTAGTAAGTCCCTCACAGTGCATGTTAGAGAATAATGTCACTGGCTAGAAGGAAATAAGATTATTTCTCAGCATCCTTGGGGCTGACTGCTGCATACCATGCAGAAAATGTCAGAAGTCAGCCTGTTTTGTTAGCAAGCTAATTCATCCATCAGTATCCAGCGCTCCTCCTTCTGCATCCCACCAGCAGGCTCATACAGGGGGTGGGTTTGTCTCCTCTGGAATGGTGTGGGCTGCCATTTCATTGGTCCAAACCCTCGGCTGACAGAGCAGGCACTGTTCTGAAAGGATGTTGATGTCTATGGCAGGATCAAGCTGTGGGTTTAATTATGGCTGTTATGATTCAGTCACCTATACACCTTTGACATGTAATGCCTCCCAATATAGTGAAGAGAGTTGTTAAATATCCTGCTCTTCCCACGCAGCATGCTTATATAACACTCCCACCCGACACCGACCTGCAGGACCCCTCATTCTTCAGTTAAACCTGCTTGTCTGTATCAGTTTTGTGCTGAACGCTGCAAGACTTTTGGTCTACTCCAGGAAGACACTTGAGGAGAAGAGTGTTTTCATGTGTAATCTATCTCTCCTGCAAGGGCAGAGAGGTCTGAGTGCACTACAAGTCGTTTCGGTTCATTTCGCTGATTGTTCTTGAAGATACACTGTTTATCTCATTCTTTTAGTTGGCTGTGACAGGTAGTACCAAACTGTCCCATTCGGGCCGAGGTGTGTTTTTCCTCTCTGTGCTGAAATTGAGAAGTAGGTGTCAGTGGTGACGTGCTGTAGCGGTTCATCAGCTGTGTTTGGAGACATGCATGCTCCGTCGCTTGTAGTCAGGCGACTGTAAATGCATGTGTGCGATGCTGAGATCTGCTAACTCCTGGCTTCTGAATCACATGGTCAGTCGGACCAAGGTGGAAGATCTTAATTTACCCTGCAAGATTCAAGTCATTCCACCCCTCCGTACTTCAGCTGTTCTTCTTCCAGGAAAAGACACCGATATCTGAATCATGTAGTATACTCACATGGGTTTGTGCAGGGAGGGTATTTGGTTAGTATTTGCATCAGAAATGATATGCAGTCATAAACATACTCTCTGTACTCTATGTGAACAATTATTGTTACGAAATCCATAAAGCAATGCAAACAAACATTACCATAAGGTGCTCTATAGTGGGTGTTCAGTGACAATCTTTACATTTCAAGAGCTACTGTTCCATCTGAATAAAAATAAAATAAAACCAGCACATTAATAACAAAAAATAGAGATATTGAATAAAAAATAAATACTACATGATTTATATATATATATATATATACCTGTACTACCTGTCACAGCCAACTAAAAGAATGAGATAAACAGTGTATCTTCATATATGATAAATATATATATATCATATATAAAATAAATACATATGCATACTGAATATATTTACATGATGTATACATAAATACACATACATGTATATATTTAATAAATATATGTAATATATATGTATATTCATATATAATATAAATCATACATAAGATGAATACACACACACACACGTAAAAGTGAAAAAAAAAAAACCTGCAAGTGGCTTGACATTGAGTCAAGTATGGTGACCCATACTCAGAATTCGTGCTTTGCATTTAACCCATCCAAAGTACACACACACACACACACACACAGCACTGAACACACACCCAGAGCAGTGGGCAGCCATTTATGCTGCGGTTCAGTGCCTTGCTCAAGGGCACCTCAGTCGTGGTATTGCCAGCCCGAGACTTGAACCCACAACCCTAGGGTTAGGAGTCTAACCGCCATGACTTCCCCCAAAATCTTAAATACATACATGTATTTATATGTGAACACAAACGTTTATTTTGAATGAAATTTATTGCAATTAATTGGTTTAAAAATCCTAATATATTATTCAAGCACTTTTTTATGAAAACATTTTTTCATTTTCCAGCTTACACCTTATGAAGTTATAATACAATTATACTAAATACTTTTCTAATTACACTAAATCCTTTTACCCCAATGGCAGGCAGTAGTGTTCTTTGTGGTGGTCTTGTTTAGTACTCACAAAATTAGTTTGGATCTCTGAATCTAATATAGCCCTTCATTCTTGATTTAATGAACTCACTCACTATCTCACTTTGCAGATCTGTCACTCTCACTATCTTAAGCGCTGTAAATACAAAGCAAGTGGATACCTGCTTGTTTGCTCCTCAAATGAAACATATGGCCATTTACCTCAGTGGGCACCAAGAGGCATATACTACAGAAAAAAGGTGACCTTTCTCCAGCACACCTCTCCTGATGGCAGCACAGAGCCCTGGGGAATATCGATGGTGCTCCCTTCCAAGCCCAATTACTCTACCGTGGACTGTTTACAATCCACTGTCATTAAAGTTGTTAGGAGGATTGAGTTTCTTTGTACCCAGCCAGAGGTGTCTAGTTAAATCATAGCAACGGGGAGCACTTGCCCTTTCACATTTAAGCTGTACTGAGAGAGGAGGCCCTCAGATCCCACTACGCCACATGGAGCATATGCAGTGTGGTAGCGCTCCGGGCCAGACCTGCAGCTCCGATAACGATCTCAACCCACATGATGCAGAAGTGTGAATGGAGGCTGCTTGTGATTAATGCCAACGTTAGTCCAACTTCACACGTGCCTGCTTGTTTAGAGCATGTACACATAGAGATGTTGAAGCGTTATTGAGCTCTTCCTCAATGGGGATCTGTACCAATGGAACTGAAGATATCTCAGCAGCCATTTTAATTACAGGCTTGCAGTGAGAGCTGAGCAGCTCCAGTCAAACGCTATTCAGTGATGTCCCTGCCCTGTCAGAGGGAGGCTGGAGACCTGCTGTAATAACAGGGTGGTGATTCTTCTTCTGCCTGACACGGGTGTACTTGTGCTTTTCCTTTAAAGGGATAGTTCACCCTACAGCTCATCCTTATGCTGCGTCAATTCAATTCGCGTGTCAATTCGCGCCATTCGAGCGAACTAGACGCACGAATGAGGCGAATTCGCGTCTTCCGCGCCGCGCTAAACGCCTCATTCGTGCCACGAGACCTCCAGACGCGCGTAAACGTGCCTTTGCATTGACTTAACATTGAAATCATTCGCGCCAGATGCTATATCCGCATTTGGTGTGAACACAGCATTAGAGTTGCACAGTTAGTCAAAATAAAACCAAAAATGCAATAAATAATCATAAAATCGCAAAGGCTACAGTTTAATAAAAAAACTAACGTAACTTTTTTTTACTATAGTTTTTACATTTATTTTTACATAGTAATATTTCTTATTTATTTAATAGTAACGCTCCAGGTTTGATGTGCATATAGGGCTACACAATTAGGCTAAATTTGTTTAGATTCAGTATCAAAATGACTATATAATAATAATAATATAATAACATGAACAATTATTATTGTTATTATTTTATTATTTACTTATTATTTTATTATTTACTTATTATTTTATAGTTTTATTGATGTATAGAAAATTCTACAGCCTAGAAGCATAGCGCATTTATTTAATTTTTTTAATAAAATCGATAATGTTTTTTTTTCTTCATTCCAAGTCTACATATTGTTATATTTTGTGTGATACACAAAATTCAGATTGATTGATTGATTGATTGATTGATGCATGTATTTATGTCAGTGGTGTGTAAGAAGGTTGTTTGTTGTCACCACTGATTGTCATTGTATGAATAAAATCAGTTGAAACATTCTTCAAACTATCCTTTGAAGAAACAGAGAAGTTTTGTTCAGATATGCAGAGAACATGTACATTTGTAAGGAAAGGGAAATTTGTAAGGAGATCAAAGGGATGGAATAATTCCGGCTACTTGGAAACATGCGAATGAGGAGTGGGCGGGGCTTTGAGGCAGGGTAGGAGGAGTCAGAGTTGTTTATGAGTCACATGTGATTGAGACAATCATATGTCAAAACAAAAGTTGAACTTCCTGTTAGAGAACAGTGTGTCCCAGTGGAGGACGGATTGGCTTGTTGTCTTCAGTTTTCTGAGAAGAAGGGGAGGGATGAATGCAAATGAAGACATTGAGCAGTGAGTGTTGTTTGCAAGAAAAGAAAGAAATACAGCCTGAAAACATCTGGAACCTGTTAATGTTTTCTTCGAGAGCTGCCTGCAGGAACTAAAAGCTGTTCATCTAAAAGCCTAAGTTGTTATCACAATGTAGTATAATGCTCTTTGCCATTTAGAAATGAATCCATTCTTTCACCTTTTAGTGTAATAGTGCTCTCTAAATGTCCGCCCTCATTTCCACCAACATGTCACCAAGTGTAGGTTGTTTGTTTATTTACCAGCCCTTCGTGGGTTGTAGACCCAAGTAAACATGTTTATTTGTCTTTATCTCTTAATACTGTGAGGTTCATGGCCTTGCCACTAGCAATATGATGTGCTGATGTTCTTCACTAGCTGTTTCTGCTGATAAACATCCTCTGGTGTGTCACTCAGAGCTCCAGAGAAATTGCTTTAGAAACATTCTCGTCTAAAAGGACAGTCTGTGTAGCCTATATAGGCTCACAACACCTCAAGTATTCATTACAACCCTAGAATGTTCTGTTCCCTCATCATGTAGATAACTAGAAACCGGTTTCTAAGAAGAACATCCATCTCTCGCAGTTGGTCACACATGTGGTGTTTCTCAAACATTCATAATTTAAAGCCATGCTTTGGCTGCTTTCCATCTATGTAACCCAGCACGTCTAGTTATGATGCAATACTCTCACAGCCTGGCTGGACCGTGCGGCTTTTTGACTTCATATCGTGCCTGTATTTTCAGCTTGTGTTAGCTGTGGAGATATGAGAATTTTTTTTTTTGCATGCAAAACATCTAACTGAAGATTTAAAATTTTCATGTGGGTAAAAACTGAAAATGAGGTTCTGGTTATTAAATTGGGTGTTTGAACTCATTATGCTCTTTATAATGTCTTGTTCACAGGTGATAAATTAAACCAGTGACAATAAAGTTCTAAGGCATTGAGATGCCTTTTGATATTTCAGATGAACATATTTTACAAATTGCTACTTTAATAGCATAAATTCATAATTTTTGGTCAGGGGTAAAGTGTGTCATGTTTCTTGGTGTCATGTTTACCTGATTTAGCTTACAACTTTCAGTCAACAGTTTGGGCTTTTGAAAACTATTTCATCCAAAAGTATTGTTATTATTATTATTATTATTTATTTTTTTATTTTTTGATGTTTACCCTGATTTTTATGGTTGTTGGAATTCTGATGCAATGCAAGTCTGTTGTCAAAATTGCTGTTATTGACTTATTACACAAAGTAACTAATGCTATATCCCTCGCAGAAGTAGCAGCACATTGTTCTTCTGAAGCTCTGAAAGTTTCAAAATGATGGTTTTGTCCAGTGTTTGGTAACTGTCTGACCTATTTTTATATCCTTGTTTACATGATAAATTTAAATTACATTACCACTGCTCTTAAATCATAATGCATATTGTTATGCAAGAGTCAAAGTGGAATCGCATCTCTTGCCAAAAGTAAGGAAAATATTGGCAGGAGGAGATCAGGGCGGCACTTGTGTGTTTGGACATGTGGTTCAATCTGGACCCAGAGCTATTTGTTTGTCTTTTCCTGCCCACATTGGTCAACGGCTTCTTTTGCACCTCTCATCAAGTCACCCGTGTGTTTGCTTGTGCATGTCATGCTCAGGGCCATTTGACTTCAGATGAAGTCACAGATGAAGAGGTCAAGTTCAAGAAATGACTGAGATGGCAGCATTGATGATGTCCTCGAGTTTATCAGCCCCTCCTCCCATGAGCTGCTTGTACATTTTGATTCAATTTTACGTAGACAAACATTTTTTTTTTTTTATTAGGAATGTACTAATATTAAAATTGTGGTTGATACTGATAAGCCAATAATGATTTTTGCTTAGCAGATATTAAAAGTCTTCAAAATGTATAACATATTGTGTCTAAATCAAAATTAAACACTAAAACAAAAATCAATCATTTTAAATGCTACAGGTACAAGATTATATGGAGCCCCTTATATGACATGCAAGAATAAATAAATAAATTGTGTGCACGATTTACTAATTCCCTCCCTCTCAATGTACTAAACTGTGCACACAATTACTATTGCGTTCCCTCGATTTGCTATTGCGTTCACTCGATTTGTTAAATGATTAAGAAAATCGAGGGAACGAATTAGTAAATTGGGCGCACAATTTATAAATCGAGGGAACGAAACAGTAAATCGAGGGAACGCAATAGTAATCGTGTGTACATTTTAGTAAATTGAGGGAACGAATTAGTAAATCATGCACTCGATTTAGCCTACTATTTTTTCTTGCATGTTATGTGCGGGCTCCGTAAGATTACGTTTAGCTGTGTTGTTAAATTATTAGAAATAGGAATCCACCAGCATGAATTTTTACCAAACCAAAAAAAAAAAAGTTTTAATTTAAACAAAACCAAAAAGTTTTTTGGCCAAGTTCAACTGAACTTGGTATGTTGTTCAGTGTGCCATGCTCTCTTTTGATTTTTGATTTTAAATCAGTAAAAACATAGTAAAATGAGCCGCATCTCGATATTGCATATAAAAAAAAAATTCTTTATTGTTCTTCTAACATAATTTTTGGTCATGGTTGTATCTCATATACGTTGTGTGTAGAAAATAGAAACTAATTTGTTATTGCAGTAGTGTTGATTTAATGTCAATAATTTCGGCTCTTCAAATTTTTTTTTGGCAAAAATCTATATTTATTTTTTGTTTTGCTGTTTTGGCTGAAAATGTTTGGTTTGCGAAATGTCAGTGTATTGCTAGTTATTAAGGAATAACTTTAATAGCATCATGATGGCAGAGGTAACACAAGGGAAATTAGTACAAAACTATTAAAAATTAGCAACATTGACCATTAATCAATATGGTACAAATATATTTCACACCCCATACATGCACCAATGAATTGTTCACAATAATTGTACATCCCTAAACTCAATTATGATTTAATTTGGACTTTGAGGACCCTGTCATTTTTTAAAACTTCATAAGGAGTAGCAGGGATTTTAAGTATTCAGTCATCTTGAATGGGTGAGGTAATGAGATACAGTGAGGAGGAACGAGAGGTAATGTGATTTTATACCGCTATGACAAGCTCTCCCCACACACACTCTCCACAGACGAGCACTTATGAGCAGCACATAAAATGGCTGCGCTTTCTTTGTTAATGGCCCAGTCCATCACAACTGCATTAATGGGCTGCCAACATCTATTCACTAGAAGTTACCATGAATTATACAATTTTGAGATGGGAATGATGGAGGAAGCTCTGTAGATTGGTGGCTTGTCTTGTTTATTGTAACACCCCACGTCCTAGAAAAAACCAGGGGTCTTGTGTTTTGTATTGGGCCAGCATTCAGAATTGAATTCCTTAAGTATTGACACAGCAGCCCTAATAGCTGTTATGAGGCTAGTGTATCTAATCGGTTTCAACAACATGAGGTTTGCATGCCAGGATTTGAAACACGAGTCGTTTTCACTTACGCACGTGCCTGGATTTCCACAACCACCTGCTTGCTGGAAGATATGAACCTGTGTGCAAACAAATCAGTGCCATATGTTTGCTGTTATGTGCTGTTTCTGAGAAAATTATGTTTCTTGTCTTTTTTCTTTTTAGGAAACGCCAAGTTCTGTATTCCTGGTTATGGAGGTGAGCATAAAGCATGTATTCACCCCACTTTCTCTCCTCTCTCTTGCTTCTCATTTCCACATGCTCTTGTTTTTGTCAGAAGGCGCCTAATCTTTCATGGCTATGCTTTATAGTATTGCCCAACACTGCAGTCTGTGAAGGAGAAACAAACACATGAAGAGGCCAAACTAAAAATATCCATTCAGGGAAAGCTGCTCTCAAAAACAATTTCTAGAGCTTTAACATCAACTATCTTTAGTGTGTAATATCAGTCCAACACTTCTGATGTACCTTATGATAATGTAACCTGCTGGCTTTCTGAGTATTGTTTATTGGCACCTGTGTGTGTGACATGAGGAGGGTGTTTGTGCAAACAGATCTGCCTCTGAAACACTCAAAGTCCTCAACACCAGAGCCACTCACAATTGGTACACACTGATGCAATTTGCTCTTTGTGGATGGCATGAACACGTGTCCAAGTCAAGGAACATATTTCTTTATTTAAAATTCAAATGAAAACCGAAAATAAATAATACTGTTATAGGTATTTCTAGAGACCTTTTATTTCTATCTGTTCGGAAATATTTAAGAGTTAAAAACGGCTCTTTTTGATTACTCCTATAAAATAAAATGTATTGATTTTAAAGTTGAGTTTTATTTTTCTCTGTTTGATTCCTCTTCAAGTACTGCAATGGAGGAGACCTGGCAGACTATTTGCAAGGTAAGCAGCTTGTGATCATTTGGTCAGGAGTGTCAAATAAAAAAAAAAAAGCATTGCAACACATTTTAGAAAAGTCCACCTATAAATAGGTTTCTTTGCACATGAAATGGGGAAATGAGAGTCAGAGCTGAAGTGTTTGCCTCCAGGGTTCAATCTTAAAACACACTTACCTCCAACACCCTCAGAGAGCCACTACTGCCTCTATTATCATTTAAAGCTTTGCCCACATACCTGTTGTGAATAAACTGTGAAGTCTGAGTGTTCATGAACAGTCTTTGTTCTGCCAAAGGAATCTTATTGGTCTATAAACCATGTTTTCACTGAATGTGTGACGCACAGGGCATAATAGAGATGACTCAGGTGCCATTTACTTAGCGCGTGTAATGTTGGCTGGACTGTTACCCCTTGTTATGTTCAGATGGAGTGTTATCTTTGTTTAACCATGACAGATGTCACAGTACAGCAGGTCTCGGCCTCTCACACTTCTCCCCCCTGTATAATTATGCAACCGTTCTTTAGTTATACAACCTCACCACTACGTCAAACACTGTTTTGGGATCCGTACGAGGTTCATTGTGATCATAATTGCTTTGTTTATAGAGCAGATTGGGTGGAGGGAATCCTCTTAACAGCTCAGTGGATTACACCAGTTTTGCTCTAACAGGGGATCTGGAGCGACATCCCTACATGTAAAACCCCTGAGCAGCTTCTGATTTGAACATTTATTCCAATCAGGGGCTGAGAGAACATGACTGTGATGCTCTTGAGTGTTGTGGACATTCTTAAAAAACGAATCCATTCTAAAAAACGAATTCTGATATCATTACTCACCCTAAAAGTGCTCAGCAATTAGGATGACCTTTTGGCCAGCATTGTAACCGTGTCTTAATTTTTGTGCATTGGAAACTTAAAACATTTGGAATTCTGCTTGTCAACTTTTTATCTATCAGTTAGAATGGGTAATCTAATCAGTTATGTTTTGACGTGTATGCCATTTTTCAAATTATTATTAGTTATTAATATTAATAGTAGTAGTTTCTATGTGTTTATAACTACTGTGTCATTTATAGGTTTTATTGTGTATTTTCTTTGTTTCTTTGTAAAGGAAACTTCAAGGGAAAGTTCACCCAAAAATGAAAATTCTGTCATTAATTACTGAAACCCACTGAAACACAAGTTAAGATGAACTCCAGGAACTGTCTGACTGTCTGTAGACATTCAAGGTCCAGAAAGGTAGCAAAGACATTGTTTAAATAGTCCATGTGACATCAATGGACAGCAGAGGGTCAGAAAGCTCTCGGATTTCATTAGAAATCTCTTCATTTGTGTTCCGAAGGTCTTTACAGGTTTAGAACGACATGTGGGTGTCATTTTTCATTTTTGAATTTTCATTTTTGGGTGAACTATCCCATTAACATTTAATGAAAATTTTAATTTGGGTGTGGAAAATGTGTATGTATTTATATAAAATAAATATCGGAATACAGTTTAAGAATTTACATTTTAAAAATAACCTTACAGTTATAAATGTAAATATGATGTTATTAATTTCAATACATTAAATATTAAATGTATACATTTTGGGAAAATGTTGGCAGGCACTAATGGCTAGGCTGGGTGTGGTGAAAAATCATGGATATTAATGACTTTTAAATAGTCAGTCTACATTTCGAGTTATGCTTACATAGTATAAATGACTCACTGACTATAATGAAACGTCTGTGTTGTTATCCCTTTAAAGGTGTGGTCACTTTAGCAAAGTTTTAGCCATTTCAGCAATAAAGATCCATTGCCTATACAGTAACCTAGTGGTGTGAAGTAGAGCTCGCACAGAAGTCACTTTCAAACCAAGCTGCTTTCTGTTGGCCATCACAGCAAATTTGTGACCAACTTGCGTGACGATATCAGAAACTGCATCGGGGAATCTTTCACCCTCACCCAAAATTTCCAATCATGTGGATTTCTACTGAAATCACTGCATTCCTCAGAGAAAACTTGCCAAACAACCTTAGTTTAAAAAAAAGTTTTCTCTTTAAATCTAGTGAATCTGCGGTTTCTTGACACATGAAGCCGATTGATTTTCAGGAAATTTTCTGTTTAGAAGCATTGTGATTGCAAGGGTATCTGGCTAAATTAGGCTTTTATAGAATGTCTTAATGGATTTTATAGCAATGTTACTCAGCAGTATGATGTCTTTGCTCTTTCAGCCAAGGGCACTTTGCGAGAGGACACGCTGAGGGTCTTTCTACAGCAGATTGCAGCAGCCATGCGCATCCTCAACAGCAAGGGGATCATCCACAGAGACCTCAAACCTCAGAACATCCTGCTGTCCTACACGGGCCGCAAGAAGTCCAGCATCAACGGCATACGCATCAAGATTGGTAACACTCTACCCACAGATTTACTGCTAACATTATGTGCTGTACATCTACTGTAAAATTGAGAAGTTTAAAACCACATTACAAATCTGGAAACTTAAAACTGGAAATGAATGTCTCAGGAGGTTTGGAGTCCACTGTGCATGTACCTAATCTTTCATATCTAACAGTCTATGTAATACAGTTTCCGCCCTCTGATCGTTCACACAGCCGGTTCTTTGTTTCCATTGCCCCAGTCTGTGCAGAAGTTAGACGTCGTGACTCTCAGACAGCAGCGTGTTGCTATTAATAACACCGGCGCTCTCTTTGTTTTACAGCTGACTTTGGTTTTGCAAGATATCTCCAGAGCAACATGATGGCTGCCACATTATGTGGATCCCCAATGTACATGGTCAGTAGCCACAAGCTGAATTCTGTCTCACTGTCTCAGAATTGTGAACTATAGCAGATGCATGAGACATTGGCAGCATCATATTCTTATAATCTGTCACCTCTTCACACAGGCTCCAGAAGTGATCATGTCCCAGAACTATGATGCCAAAGCTGACCTGTGGAGCATCGGGACTGTCATTTATCAATGCCTCGTGGGAAAGCCGCCTTTCCAGGTTAGTTTCGGGACGCTTAAGTTAAAGTAATATATTCTGAATACTAAGTAAGTGTTATTTTGATGGTGATTTTAAATGGTGTTTAATGTGTTTATGTGACCAGGCTAACAGCCCACAGGACTTGAGGATGTTCTATGAGAAGAACAAAACTTTGTTGCCAAAGTAAGAGCACTGACTCATTTTAGTTTTTCTTTCGTGGTATTATGTGTCATAATGCTAAATGTTTTAAAGTAAAACCATAGCTGTTTCAGATACTGATACCTAATAATAGTAATGACCAATAAAATGCTGATACGTATATACTCTACTGTTAAAAAGTTTGGAAAACATAAAATAATACTTTTCTTTATTGAGGATGCATTAACTGGATTGAAAAAAAAAGTAAAGACTGCAAAAGATTTTTTTATTCCAAATATTGGTGTTCTTTCCATTGAAGACTCCTGAAAAAATATATCACAGTTTACAGAAAAATAGTAAGTAGCACAAGCATTTCATTACTGATAATATTAAGAAATATTTATTGAGCAGCAAATCTGCATAATATAATGATTTCTGAAGGATCGTGTGATACTAAACACTGGAGTAACATGTAAAAATTAGAGTAAAATTTCAGCTCTGCCTAACAATTTAAATTTTGAAATATATTCATATAGAAAACAGTTCTTTAAAGTTGTAATAACATTTCACAATGCTTTGAATGTATTTGATCAAAGAAATGCAACGTAATTCAGTACCGTGCATACACAAAATAACTTAAATGAAAAGAACACTTAATTTAAGTATTATGTGCTCAAAATTAACTCAACACTTTTAATTATTCTTTCTAATATTTTATTAAGCCAGTTATCTCCACATGGCCAGTCTCTGGTTGCTATTTACTGAAGAACTAATGCTTTGTTCACAGCATCCCGAGAGAGACGTCTCCTCAACTGCAAGATCTTCTGCTGGGGCTGCTCCAGAGGAACCAGAAAGACCGAATAGATTTTGGTCAGTGTATTTCTGTTGTTTTAACACCTTGTTGTTCCCTCTCCCTTATTGTATACTCTTCTGTCTGCAGACACTTTTTTCAGTCATCCTTTCTTGGAACCGACATCAACTATTAAAAAATGTGAGTAAGGGAGCATTTGATGAGCGAAGTTGATGAGTAAGGTGTGGCTAGACACTAAGACAGCTTTTGTTTTACCCAGCATGCCCTGTGCCAGTGCCTACGTGTTCTGGCTTGGTCA
Organism: Carassius gibelio; assembly: GCF_023724105.1. NCBI lineage: Eukaryota > Metazoa > Chordata > Actinopteri > Cypriniformes > Cyprinidae > Carassius > Carassius gibelio. The sequence continues at coordinate 14,604,070 of NC_068410.1, read as the reverse complement.
CAGACAGCACGTGTGGCAGTTCTCCTTCCTGTCGTTACGTCTCTCCACCGGTGAGCCCCTAACTTTGTCAATGCTGGATCCACTGTCACAATGCCACAGGCGTGAGCAGAGGTGTTGTGTGAGATGATTATGGCATTCAGAAGGGTAATGGTACTGACTCAGCTAAAGGTAATCCAGGGTTTACCTCCACCTTTGTGTTGCAGTCCCTGCCAGACATGCAGACTCTCCCCGAGGACGTGTTGTCCTCTCCACCTCTCGGTCCTCCCAACTATCTGCAGCTGTCCAAAGAGTCGGGCGGCAGCACCAGCAGCAAGAACTCCTCCTGCGACACTGACGACTTTGTGCTGGTGCCCCATCTCTCTGGAGAACAGTCCTGTGAGTCACATGATGTCACCGAACACATACCACGTGCCTAGACAGACTTTTTTAACTTTTAACTTTTAACTTTTTTCCAGTTAAAATATTAAAACAAGATACATTTATTTTATAATCTACGTTTTTTTACTCTATTTGACCATTAATGTAAGATCATGTAACTAACATTTTTTTTTATGATTCACACATTTTATTTTCCTTTCATAAGCAAAATAATATTCTTCAGTTTTACTACATGTGGGTAAGGTTTATAAAAAAAAATATCAATAATTTTAATCCTAAATCTAGATGAGTTTGAGGTTTGTGCTGAAAACAAAGCAAACACATTTAATTTAACTCCGAGAACAAGCCTTAATATCTTACACAATTTTTGTAAAATATGCATATTTTAATATTAAGTATAATGTATTTAAAATGGTTCAGTATTATCATTCAGTTATGGAGAATAAATCTTGAATTAATTGTATTTTTTAAGGCAAGCCTTAATTTAAGCCTTTTTATAAATATATTAAAATATAAAAATTGAAAAATATGTATTTCAAGATACATGTTCTCAATTTTGGAGAATGTTGTTATGGATATTGTAAGTAGGTTTAGATATTTTTACTGGAAAAAACTAGATTTTTTTTCTCTTATTACACTGGCTAATGATTTAAGAAAATATCTTTATAACTGTACAAAATATATATAAAAAGCAGAAAATATTGAAACATATATATAACTCCATATACATGATGTAGCTTCTGATAGTTTTGTAAGATATTACATTTAGAAGCAAATTCTGATATTTTTACTGGAAACCAAAACGAAAAATGCAGAGCAAGAAAATGAATATTTGCAGTGTACTGTTTTTACTCTCTTCTCTCTCTCACACACACACACACACACACACACACTATATTTGAGCAGCTGCCGGAGCTGCTTGTGTGTGTTTTTTAGTGTATAGAGAGGCGTCAGCTGAGTCAGCTCTACGAAAGCCTTCCAGCGCTGCTCACGCTCTCACACGCTGTGATTTGTTGGTGTATGTGAGACTGTGTGTTTATGTAATTCTCACGGCTGTCTTTCTTTCTCTGATCTTCAGATGACCCTTCAATGGGTGCAGTGGCCCGCAGGCCGTCCAGTGAATTCCTTCTGTGTGGAGGGTGAGTGTGACATCGCTCACTTGCTCCACTCAAGATACATTATAATGCTTTAATAGCTCAAACCTGTGCAAATGTTAGACAAGGATTTTAACAGATTGACATTTATCAGGCCAAAGATACACAGTTCACGGTCGAGTCCGACATGCAGACAGGAAAATTAACTCTGGGTAAATCATCTACAGTAGATCCTTTTTTGTCTGTTTGCTTCATGGAAGTATGGAATTATGGATTAGCACACTGATCCGTTGGTTTTTTGATGTCATTGGAGATATTTTTAGTGGCTTCCACTCACAGAGAGGTGAATCACACGGCTGGTGAATGATTCCTGTGGGAGCAAACATGCGGGTTGTGTTTGTGCTTCTGCCCTAAGAATAGACACCCTGCTGTCATTTCTTCCCATCTGCATGTGATCCAAAACTGTTTCCACACCCTTTACTCGTGAACCGACCTCTATTTTCGTTCAGAGGTGCTGAATTAAATGTCCATTGGGTGTTTTGTGACTAGATGGTGCCGTTATGCAATAGATCTGACATGAATTTAGCCAGAGCTGACAGTGATGGTTAAAACATTCGTATGCTGTGCATATTTTGTCTGTTAGTCATGTCAAACAGAAGCGGTTTTGTTTTTGTGAGAGCCGGTGCACTTCCTTCTCCTCTGTGGCTTTTCTGTTTCCCTCTCTTGTACAAGATAGACGTACTCCACCTTCTCTGTCTCCTCTCTTGTCTATTTATTCTTTTTACACACTACATATACACTAAAGACAAAAACATACTCGACTCGATGCTAAAAATGAAAGTAGACAACGTTTTTAAATTATAAGCATTTTACAAAACTTTTTTCTTTGTTTTTATCATTGTGAAATATAAGTGCAATTTAACAAAGCTGTTTTATACTCAAGAAACAGTTCTTATGATCATTGTTGGAAACAGTTGTGCTGCTTAATATTTTTGTGGTAACCATGATACATTTTAGGAGGACTGTTTGATGAATAGAGAGTACGAAGCATTTATTTGAAATAGAAATCTTTTATAAATTACATTTTACATTATACAGTGCATTTAAAACAACATTATGACTTTAATTCAGCAAGGATACAATAAGTTCAAAGTGAGATCAAAAGTGACGGTAAAGTATTAATTGATTTAAAAAAGAAAATCATACAGAAAAATCTTTTAGTCTGGTCGGTTATGTCCTGTTTGTTTTGCTGTCCCATGCCTGCTTAACCGTTCACGTGTAGCTCACACTCACTCTCCTATTTCACTCATTGTATAATCCATGAGTATGGAGCTCAAAACTTTCCTTCCTTGCTTCTTATCAGACCTTAGTTTACACGGTGTGCGCACACCCTCATACATGACCCAGTCATGACACATCTAAAAAAAAAACATTGTGTTCCCGATAGAATAAGAATGAGCTGTTTTCCTTTGTTTGAGACTGGCGAAAGTAGGCGGACCCAGCACGTGCCACTGCCTGAAAGCTCCGCCTATTTCTCCTCCCTCCCCTTTACTGATTGGTCAGGGCTTTGTGTTTACACTGTACCTCCACCCCAAAGTGGTTCAGCCATGCCCTTTGAGCAGAAACAGCTTTGCTTACCTCATTTGACGAAGTTAGACACTTTTCTCACTTTACATTTAGTGATCGCAACCTTTCTTAAAGGTTTTTATAGCATAAATGGGTTTGGAAAAGCATTCAGACTGGATTGCAACCTTATTTTCTGGGTTTCTCAGGCCACCGCAGCCATACTCCGGACAGACCCAAATGGTATCACCTCGAAGCGAGACCACTCCGATACCTGTGCCCACACAGGTCCGAAACTACCAGCGTATCAAACAGAACCTGTCCAGCAGCCCAACCACAACACTTTATGGCTCTCCCAGGTAAGACATCCAACAACAGGAACAATTACTCTGCTAACTGCTTTTAGTTGCATGTTCAAGTCATAAAGATGCAATGAGTGACATGATTGCATCAGTTTTGTATGATCATTTCACTTTGGGGAGAATTTGCTAAGTGATTCAGTGGATTGTCTTTGGGAACAGGTGGGTTTAGGGTCTTCAGGCAGGTGTCTAGCAGACTTTGGAGATTAAGACTGTTACACATTCCCTTATTAGTCACGCCAGACCTCAGCAGCTGCTTGGCCTACTTCACTCTGACCTGCCCTGTGTCTCAAAAAGTGCTTAAGCTCATCACGAGTGCCCAGGGCTGAGCTGGTTCACATTATCTCACCCTGTTAGTCAGCTCGGTCACCGGGCTGATGAAGTACCCCTTGGCACTGCTTGAGACCTGATTTATGAGTCATGATTTCTTTCCAGGTGTCATCCACTGAACTATTTAACATTTCTGAGTTTATCAAGCTTTGACAGGTGATTTTTGTGTCATTAAGATTATTTATGGCTTGTTTGGGTAGGCAGGAGTATTGAGAATCTCACTTTTAGCCGAATAAAATCCAGTAACTCCTTTCCTAAGATCTGTACAGACAGAGAATATTCTGCACATTGTGTGTTTCATATACAGTGGTGTAAAAAGCATCTGGACATTAAAAATGTATATGAATTCCTTACTATATAAATAGCTAGGGCTGGGAAGTTGTAAAATATCATTAGAATTTAGAATGACTGTTTTCTTTTTAGTATATACAAAAAAAATAATAATTACAATCCAGTAAAGGCAAAGCTGAATTGTCAGCAGTCATTATTCCAGTCTTCAGTGTCACACGATCCTTTAGAAATTATTCTAATATGCATCTAATTTGATGCTCGAGAAACAATGGTGTGCCGATAAATATTTTTGTGGAAACCTTGATAAACTGAATGAATTCTTTGAAGAATAGAATTGATTTGAAATACGAATCTTCTGTAACAATACAAATCTTTATTTTTTGATCAGTTTAATGCATCCAAAGTATTGGGACTCTTTGTGGTGTAAAATGACAGTTAATGAACATCCACTAAAATGACATAGAGACCAGATGAATGCATAATTGCTGTTAAGAAAAGTGAGGGAATTGTAAGGTTTTCCATACACTACTATAGAATGATTTTTAGTGGTTTTTATGGTCACAGGTCAGGCACAGTGCGGCGCTCCAACACTAGCCCCATGGGCTTCCCTAAAATGGTGTCTGGGTCACCTAGCCCTGCAGATACGGTCCAAACAGTGGGGCGACGTCTCTCTACGGGCAGTTCCCGGCCCTACTCCCCCTCTCCACTGGGTAAGAGTTCCTGCTCTCATTCTTTTTTAAGTTTATTGGGAAACTGGCTGACATGTCCTGACATGCCTATTTTGTGTGTGTCTGTTTCTGTATTTGTTCCCCAGTGGGCACTATTCCTGAGCAGCTCTGCCACTGCTGCTGTGGACATCCCCAGAGCCACGAGGCACGCAGCCGCAGCTCCTCAGGCGGTGAGTTTACATGTGAGAAATTCTCATGACAAAAACACAGCACTACTGTTTCCTCTTCAAAGTGGCACCATTAACAGTCTCACAAGTGGTAGCCACAGTCGCTTCCTCCTGGTGGGTGCCAGTGTCTGCGTTATTTAGGTTTCCATGGATACAGCTGCTTGTTATGGCTGAGAACTCAACAAGCGATCAGGAACAATGCATGTTCCTGGGAGCTTTCATGCAAAACCTCTTCAAACCCACAAACCTTCAAACCTGTGAACTCAATGATCGTGTCTAAACAGGAGACAAACTCGTTGACCCTGTTGTTTTAGACCAAGGGTTGTCCAAACTCGGTCCTGGAGGGCCGGTGTGCTACAGAGTCTCATTTACATACTGCAGTGCCACCTAGTGGCTGATCATGAATGTGGAGTGCCATATCAATAATGTGTTACGGTGAAAGGGATAGCTCACCCCAAAATGAAATTATTGTCATTATTTACTCTCCCTCATGTCATTCTAAACCCATAACATTTTGATTAATATTCAAGATGCAAATCAAACATAGCTTCTGTGTATGTGTTTAGCATTATTTAGATGTAAGTAAAAGCCTTTAATTAAATCTGTTCATCATACCTCGTATCTCTATACTTGGTGTAAACAGCTTGATTCATTTTACAATGCCTTGATAACCATTTATAGATCTACTAAATAAATAGTTTACTTACCTTCAGGTCATCCAAGATGTAGATGAGTTTGTTTCTTCATTGGAACAGATTTTAAGAATGTAGCATTACATCACTTGCTCACCACTGGATTCTATGCAGTGAATGGGTGCCGTCAGAATGACAGTCCAAACATCAGATAAAAACACAATAATCCACACAACTTCAGTGCATCAGTGAACATCTTGTGAAGTGAAAGGCTGTGTTTGTCTGCAGAGGATCCACTGGTGAGCAAGAGATGTAATGCTAAATTGTGCCAAATCTGTTTTGAAACAAACATACATCATAGATTGGCTGAAGTAATAAATTTAGTACATTTTCATTTACATTTTCATTCTTGTGTCGACTACTTTTGGTACCTGGTGCCAGTTGCATTAACTTAGCCTCTATGTTATTAAAATCTAGTCTGACTATGAGAATAGAAATGTGAAGAGAATTAGATTTTTTTTTTTTTTTTTTTTACTAAATGGACCCTTTTTATGTTTTAGGTTCCCCTGCACCGTCCTCTCAATTGCTGGGGGCTCGTCTTCAGAGTGTGCCCATACTGACTGACATTTACCAGAACAAGCAGAAGCTACACAAGCAGCTGTCTGACCCAGTTCACCCCACCGCCTCAGCCTACCCCACCAGCCACTCCCCTCAGCTTGGTCGCCCCGGCAACCTAGGCACCTCCCCCACCAAGCACCTTGGCTCCTCCCCTCGCACCTCTGACTGGTTAACGAAGTCACCGCTGCCCACCATCATCGGCTCACCCACTAAGGTAAGCTTAAGGAGCTGTCAGGTGAAAAGGCCTGTTTCAGGCCTGAGATCAAGAGCTTTTGGCATTAATAATACAATTCCCTCTCATATAGGCAACTGCTCCATTCAAAATCCCCAAAACTCAAGCCTCGTGCAACCTCATGGCCCTGGCCTCTCAGCAGGGTATGTCCGACAGCCCTATCCCAGTTAAAACACTGATGGATGGGCGTGACCTCTGTGTACATCACTGCTCAGCATATCCCAGCAGCCGCCAGTGTGCACCAGAGGCCAGCAAGACTTCCTTTGGCAGGTCAGTGTGAAAATGTGCATCACTGATTTCAGAGACGTGAGCTCCATGCGGTAACTGGGCAGTCAGTGCTCATGTTTACCGACGAGACCAGCCTCAAAATCAGCTAGTCCTTCTTACTTTATCTAGTAAGCTGCTGTTCCATTTGCAGAATTACCTGACTTGCATTGTTTAATTTTTGACTAAATAATCACCGTTTTTGAGAATAAGAGATTTCTTTCAAAAAAATATTCACCTTAAACTTTTGAACAGGAGTTTATGAAAGTATTATATAGCTTATGAATAATGAACATACAGTACATGTTTCCTGTTTTAGTGATTTGTTTGTTTTTAGAGATTTATATTTCAACAAAATGTATTATTCATTTTTTAAGAAAGCGTTTTAAGCTTGAATATTCTCTTTTCAATAATTCTTTTAAGAATTTTGTATATATCTATATATATATATATATATATATATATATATATATATATTATAATTTATAATATCAGACCATTGACATTTATGACTTTCTCACAAACCAGAAATGATGTATATTTAAATAACTTAATAGATTTAGACAAGATGTAAGTGCCATCAACGGACCCCTGTGTTAGAAGCTGAAGCTGTTTATTTCCTCAGGTCTGTAAGTGCTGGCAGACTGTCTGAGCAGCCGGTGCGGATCACTTTGGGAGGACAGCCGTACCAGGGCAGCACAGACAGCCTCAACACAGAGAGACCCATGGACACAGGTAGCCCCTTTCCCCCCTTTCCTTTGCTACAGCTTTTTGTAAAGCTCAGTTTTTCATACCAAAATTATTTTACCCCACTGACATCATTTGAGCTTCTCCTGAAAGCTTCCGTCTTGCATGAAGTGTTCTGATTGGCTGCCGGCGTTTGTACGTGTTTTGTGACCCCTGTGTGCATCGCTCCCCAGCCCCAGCAGGGCCTTGCGGTTTGGCAGCAGGCGGGGCAAGTCCCCGCACCGTTGTGTTCACAGTGGGCTCTCCCCCCAAAAGCAGCACCCCTCCCACCTGCAGCCATCTCACCTCCCGCCCGCGCACCACCTCAGGTGAGGGGCTTCGTCTCATAAACCTGCCCCATTCATCTCTGCTTCAGCTGCCGCATTATGTGTTTAGTACCTGTGCCACTGTTTTAAAGCCATTCTGATGCATTAAGGTCAAGATCTAAAGCTAACTGATTCATAAGACTGTGGCTGATTGTGTGTGTCTGTGTGTCTGCAGTAGGCTCCAACAGTTCGGCAGGCTCGCTCTGCTCCACCAGCGGTAAGGTGTATATGGGCTCCCCCCCAGGCATGACCATCGGCAGCTCTCCACCAGGAGCGGAAGCGGCTCCCAGCAGTCTGCGCTATGTCCCTTACGGCACCTCCCCGCCCAGCTTGGACGGATTCATCACCTTCGAAGCTCCAGAACTGCCAGAGGAGACACTGATGGAGGTGAGAGAGCTGGAACGACAGACTGGATGAGATCAGATCTCTGTGTGGAGCACTGGCTGTTGACAGACTCACGGGATTATTACAATTAATGACAAAATGAGTGTTTGGAAATGTAAACTTGACATTTTTTAGCTGGTGAAAATACTAGTGTTCTAATCATTTTGGCCACCACTGTATAAAGGTAGGTTTTCTTGGGAAACGCTAACATGCGTGTGTTTGTGGTTGGCAGCGTGAGCACACAGACACACTGATGCACCTGCGGATGATGCTGTCTTTTACGGACTGTGTGCTGGAGATCGCTTCTCTACGGGTCGGAGGACCTGATCTGGGTGCGTCGGCCGCCTCTCTCTACCCGCCCCAGGGCAGCGTGGTGGTGGATCAGATCAGTCAGCTCAGTAAGGAGTGGGGGTAAGAAGAGTGCACACAAACACGTGATCTTGAACAATGAGAGTTCATAGCTTACAGTATGTGACGCTTTGGTCATGGTCTCACACAGGCAGGTGGAGCAGCTGGTGTTGTACATGAAAGCCGCACAGCTGCTGGCCTCCTCACTGCACCTGGCCAAAGCTCAGATCAAGTCTGCCAAACTCAATCCATCCATGGCCGTCAAGCAAGGTGAGCTGCTGCATTAGACGGCTGTGTGTACAGTCCAACCAAAATGTATTCATTCCTCACATTATCACAGTTTTTTATTCAGTCTCTGGAAACAACACTTAAAACATGGTCAGGTCAAAGTGTCTGAATAATTTTTTACTTGTATTCATTTTACTGATAGTCCACTGTATGAAGAATATTTGGGTATAATATGTGACCGTTTGCTTTATTTTGCTATCCTCACTTGGATAAATGAACTATAGTGTCCTGCACCCGCTAGTAAAAATAATATAAACAATTATATCTGGTCTCTGAATAATTTTTGGTTTGACTAAATTTGATATGTAATTATTTAGTTCAAATTGTTAAATAAATTATTTTAAACCATTTAAAAAAGACAAAACTCAAATATAAATAAGCCAAAACATAATATTTAAACAGACTTTTTATTTAGTTAATTCCTTAAGCAACTGTCATTTTTAAGGACAAGGATTCTCACATTCTAGGAAAACATATATATATATATATATATATATATATATATATATATATATATATATATATATATGAGGGTATTTTAAAAGAGTGATTTCTAGTTGCAGAAATGTTATGAAAATAAAAATGTTGTGGGCATTTTTCAAATAATTATACATTTTTCTAGTTCAGCTCAAAAATACTTTGTGTAGAAAATGTAACTGTCTAACATTTGTAAGTATAAAAATAAAAAATAAATAAAAAGTATCTAAAAACAAGTTACAAATGAATAGAAAAGTTGGTGTAAATGTGTAAATTATTGAAACTGCTGTAGTAATGAAATGTTATGATTATTTTAATGTATTATGACTTTTTGTCTGTAAATAATATTTAAACATTTAAAAAACCTAATAATTTATAATGTTGGCATAGGCAATAAAATGAATTAAAATGTACTTAAAATAATGAAATAAGGAAAAAAAAAAATCTAAATAGTAAATAAAGTTTTAAAGACAGCAGCTGTGTCTTTACAGCAGAAATACCAGACATATCAACTGGAGTCAAAAACGTAAAGAAGGTAGCGACTAACACATCTTGTCTCTGAATTTCAGTGGTGAAGAGTTTGAACGAGCGCTACAAGAGCTGCATTTCCTTGTGCCGCCGGCTCACGGACAAACTCAACCACTTCTTCTCTGACAAGCAGCGATTTGTGGATGAGATCAACAGTGTGACAGCTGAGAAGCTCATTTATAACCATGCTGTAGAGATGGTGAGTAAGGATGCTCCTGAGCTGTGTTGTGTGACTGAATGAGGGGTTAACGTTGGTGTGGTGTTTGTGGAACAGGTGCAGTCGGCTGCACTAGACGAGATGTTCCAGCAGACAGAGGACATCGCATATCGCTACAACAAAGCCTCCATGCTGCTGGAAGGCCTGTCCAAGATCCTCCAGGACCCAGCCGATATAGAAAACGTCATCAAATGTGAGTGAACTTCCTTCATTTCATTAGGATTGTTTACTAAACAAAGCTGAAATAAAACGCTTTTAACATCTGTTCTCTTTGCGTTCGTTTTTGTACAGACAAGGCAAGCGTGGACCGGAGGATCTCAGCTTTGTGTTACTGCACCGTGACCCTGTACGAATAAAAAGCATGATCTGTAAAATCTCGGCCAGTGCTCTCACTCCAGGGACCATCATCTTCTCAAACCACAGAGAAGACTAAGACAAATCCCTCGTTTTTGTTTCGTAGCAAAGCACTTTCAGTTCCTTTTGATTCCTTTCAGTCACAAGCGACAGACCAAGTATTGCATTTTTTTTGCAGATGACATTTTGAAAAGGATGTGCACAAGTTCACTACCAAAGATGAAAACTAAACAGACGTATTAGTATGAAACAGCTGTTAGACCTGCATTTGGATCCATCTTCTGTTTTTTTTTTCCTGAACTAAAGGGATTTTGGACTGGGAATCCTTGGAGGCCCAGGAAATGAACATCAGTGCGAATCAGTTGATCTTATTGTTTTATACAGCTCTCCATTGCTCTGATTATTTATTGCTTTTTTTTTTTTTTTTTTTAATAATATGCTAGTGTTATTGATGATAGTGTTGAAAGACGACATGGGCCGGATGTGAAGCCCAAAGCAGGACTGTAATATCTGGTACAGCACTCATACACAATCACATGGTTGGACTTAAGAGGAATCTGTAGTATTTCAGCTTTGAAGCAAATGCACTTTATTGAGGCAGATGTGAAAGACGCTTGTCCTAGAACATCTGGCAGAAGAGGGGATCATGATTCTTCGTCCTTCTCCAAGGCTCTGGTTTCTTCCCGAGTGTCTGGACGGCCCTTGAGCATCAGGTTGGATGGACAATGGCGCCACATAAGAGCCTCGTGGTGCTTCATCCACAGTGGTCAAAATACTTGAGTAGTTACTTACCTTTTGACTCCGCCGTACTCAGAAAATGTTTTTATGTTCATATTAATACTGTAGCTTTTTTTTTTTTTTTTTTACCGCTGTGCGCAAGCTCTAAATACTTGTACATTCTGCATGTGTGTGTTTTTGTTTCGGAGTGACTGAAGAAGGTGGAAGCTGCCGCCCCATCCCTGCCCCTCAACTTAAGAGCACAAGATTTCCTTATTTTTTTTCTTTGTAGAGGCAATAGACGTCGACAGCTTCCACAGATTCTCTGAGGCCTCACAGAAAGCTCAAGACCTCACTTTGCATGGCAGCTCTTGATGAAAGCCCATGGATATCTTGTGTACGATAAAACATTGACCGTGCGGGATGTGGATGTCGCAGGTAAATGGGATAGAGCCGCTGCCAGGCTCTGCTTTTCCCCGTTCATCCACTGTGCTCATGACAGTGTTCGTGTAACTACGCTTCCTAGGTGCTGCAGTGGCCAGTTTCAGGATACTGAAGAACTAAAAAGCATGACTTTGAGTAGTCGACTTTGGCTTGTATATGTTTTTGATCACCTCGCCCCCTCTTTCCTGCACGGCCCCTCGTGAGCCTACGAAGCCTTTACTGTACGGAAAGAGAAGGCTGTCCTGCCTCAAATCCATGAATATCTGTAGATGTAGGACTTCCTTATCTGGGTCTGAAGAGAACTGTGTACAGATGAACTAGTAGAGAAGTCTAGTAGCGAGCACATGTACCTGTGGAACATTAGAATGTATTTGCCCTTCGTTTAGCACCTTTCCTTTCTGAATAAACGCTTACGACCAGCCTATCACAGCCCGACACGACACGATCACGGCCGATGCAGCCTGATGGCTCTGCTCCCTTGATTTTCAGCAAGAGATGTTGATGTTTTAATCAATATGTGTGTTTTACCAAGGGCATCTGTGTTGTCTGAAACTGTAGAAATGCAGTTTTTGTTTATTAAACGGATCAGTTTTATCCTATTATCTGAGTCTCAGATTGTGTGTCGCATACATGTGGGAAACTTACTGTATAGTGCTGTATTTAAAATACAGAGGATGTACTGAAAGTGCAGCAAAGGTGAGATACAACTAAAAAGGCAAACATAAAACAGAGCAAAACAGTTTTTAGTTAGGCTTACTTTGTTTACATCGGAGCAGGCAATAATCGAAACAGAAATATCGATGGAAAGGTGACACGTTCGCACTGATAACTTTGCTTGCACAGGCAAGACATGTTTACACAACATTTATTAATCCAGTTTGAAACAATTCTAAATCCACGAAAAATTAAAATGTATTCAATGTTTGCATAACTTGCATTTGAATTCTCATTCGAATTGGAAACGGTTTACATCGACTTTGCGCAATTCTACTTGGCGGCCCTCTTTGAAACACTTCTCAGACATTTATTTCAGCCCTGTTCACAACAAGCACGATAACTATAAGGATAACGAGAAAGATATAGTTCTAAAAATCGTTCTTAATATTAAAGAATAGCAGAGTTCACACAACAACTATAACGATAAAGGCACAGAGAAACGATATCGTTGGAATCTCTTTCAGACCATTTTTTTTTTTTTTAGTTTTTTAGGTGATTATAGACACAAACATTGACAGCTGTAAAGGGTCAGATCAGCGCGTGAATAGAATAAACAGACGATATTGTCCACTGAGGACGCTAATATCGTTATCTTTATAGTTATAGTTCTTCCGTGTGTACGGGGCTTACAGCTAGCCTACATCTCTGAATGAATGCGACAACATTAAATTCTCTAAAACTGTTCACTAAGCTTACGGTTATATTTAATATTTGAAATGAAATCACAAATGAATTCTGACAAGAACTGTCTCATAAATGGTTTTTATGCTCAAAATAACGTTAAAGCTTATTTTACATGTGCAGTGTTGCCATAATTGAAGGCGAACTACTATGTTACTAAATGTATTTATTTCAGGGCCTGGCCCTGCAGATCACCTGTCAATCAATCTACCAGCAAAAGGTCAATTAAGAGGCTAATCCAGCCTTTATGAATCCTGCCGGGCCACAGAGCACCACTAACATACATTTGCCATTAAAATCACATTATATATGGAAGACTGTTTTGTGCATTTTTCAGCAAAGGTTTGTCTTTGTCTCTAATGAAGTCCGTGTTTAGAAATGAAAGAAAGAAAAAAAACACCACAGCCAGTGGGACAGTTGTCACTAAAATAAAACATAGCTATTTTTTTTATTTAAATACAAATGCTAATTACAATGAATTGCCTCAACACACAATCGCAAATATTACATTTACATATAGGCCTAAACACAGGTCCATTCAATGTTCAACCAGTCCTGGCACACATTTGCTTTAAAACGTTAAGCAGCTCAGTGACCTGATTAAAGTCTTCTGGACATTTATTATTCACAACATGATACCGGTGGCCACACTTCCTCAGGATCTCCTGCAGAGGTTCACCAATCTTTTGAATGTGCTTTTCAATAGTGCTGCCTCTTAACTCATCGCTCCACGTGAAGAGCACCAGAGTGCGTGACCACACCGTGTCCCCAAGAACACCCAGATATTTCTCCATAGCACTTCTGTCCCACTTTCTGAAAGAGTCCACTGGGATAACAAGGAGAAATATGAGATATCCGGGAGGGCCCAACATCACACTGTGCAGGATCTCCTGTTTCACTAGTTTGGCATCAGCCAAACCAAAGAGACTCCATCCTGGAGTATCTACTACAGCAAGCCTCACGCCGTACACCCAGCCAAATCTCCTCACACACCGTGCCGTCTTCTTCCCAGGCTCAAACTCGCTGCGTCCGAGGATGAGGTCTCCCAATGAGCTCTTACCAGCGTGTCTTCGACCCAGCAGCACGAGTCCCATCAGAGAACCAGCCTCTGGGTTGTCTAACCAAGATCCAGACAATACAGTCAAATCAAAGGTACATTCAGATACCACTCACAATAAGCAGACCAAACAAGGTCAATACTAATGAAATCTGTCATAAGGCTTTATTTACGACCCCATCTCCCCTTTTAAAAGTCATGTAACAGACTGATTGAGTTCAAATATGTAGAATCTTACCATATGGTGTCTCAGTGCTCACTGCCATTCTTCAAATGTTTCAGCCCATTCTGAATCCTTCTTCCCAGTAAGCCACTCTTTACTTAGAATCAACTGCTGAACTGTTCAACACACAATAAACCTTGTTTTCCATGTTTCAAAGTTCACTTCTTAGTTCTGTGGAAGTCCTCTACATTGTGACGCACATGTTTTGACAGGGAAGGGTCAATCAGGTCAGTTTAGTTATAAAAACACTGGCCTGATAAGGGTTCAGAAGACTTGTGTGGTGGTTTCCACAGATGGGGTACAAACTCGGTGCTTATCACTTTTTTTGTAAAGCAATAAAGGCACAAATCCCGTGTTCTCAAGGTATAGTTATTAGAAGGGGTGCACTTATTTGTTTCAGTCTGGTTATCATAAGAGATTTGTTTTTGTCCTCACACTGCATATAGTGTGAGCCATCAAATATAACTATTAAAAAATGTATAATAATTATAATATTACTAATTATAATATTACTTATATATTTATATATATATAAAATAAACTAAATAATAATGTGTGATAATACTATTTAAAATTGAAAGGTAGGTCTAATATTAAATACAAATACAATTATATTTATATAATAATTTATAGTAAACTTAAAAATAAAATACTAATATTTACTACTACTTTGCCTCTTTAAGAAGAATCGCTTTATGTATTCCCCAATTCTAAGTCACATTGGATAAAAGCGTCTAACAAAAGTAAATAAAAGCATTTTCATCATTTTCAAACTTAAAATCATCAGGCTTTTATTTTGGCGGGTTGCCGGCAAGTAAGTGTAAAGAGCTTCAGTGAATGTGTTACAGTATAAATATAAAGATTTCTATTACTAGAAACTGTATTTAGCGGTCTCTCACATTTTGTATATAAATTGGGAAGCATGGATAGAAGACAAGTAAATAATGTTATTCCCTTTTTACCAATGTTGTTATGGTTAACTAAATTAAAACTATTTTAATTTAAATTTTGAAATAAAATATAAATGTTAGATGGGAAAACTTAAAAGACAACTTGTCTTGGCAACTGAATGAAATAAGTTACAAAAATAAAGCTAAACTTATTAAAACTAAAACTTTAATAAAAAAATTTAACCCAAATTTCAAAAGCAGAAATTAACAAAATTACTAAAACCTAAAATGAAACAAAAAATATATATAATTCTGAATATTAATAAATACCCTAATTTGAATTGAATTAACATTGTTTAACAGTAAATGCAAACCAATATTTAATCTCAAACTAGTTAATCACCACTGAGAGATATTCATAATTTAGGTTACAATTACAATAAAAAAATAGCTCTAAAATAATTTATTGCCCTTAGTTAACGTTGATTTACATTAATCAAAAATTGTATTTATTGTAATTTAATAGACCTGAGTATGGTCTAAAGGCCCCGATATACTATAAACAAAATAAGTCAGAAACTACAGTAAGTTTTTTAAAGTATATTGGGGCCTTAACAATGAACAGCTGTCTTCAAAACAATAAATACTGTAACAATGTATTGCTCATTGTTAGTTAATGCATTAAACTTAGTTAACAAATTGACCTAATATTACCTTGGTGTAAAATGTTACCTACACACCCACACACACACACAATAAAGAGTGTTCTTAAGTTTTGATAAAAGGGGTTATTAAATGGCAAATAAAACAGTTTTCATATAATATTTAATAGCAAATAAACACTAATTTGTTAAGCCCTATTTTGTAATCTTTTCATTCATATAACGCAGACAAAACACAAAGGATTGTAACAGTTCATTCTTCAAAAATTTCCTCATACATATATCATTTTATTTTGACTGCCATCGTGTGACTCGTATCACATCGTCTTCTGACCTGTAAGCATAAATAGATGCTGTTCTCTAACCTCTGTTAAATGAACTGACAACAGTAATGGGTTATTTTCAGCACCACTGTATATAGTACATTCTCTATATTGCATCATATATAAAAATATACCGATTTTCTTTTGCAAAACATTCTTTCCATGTTGTTCAATGGCATGAGATCAAGGATCCATTTACTGTCAGCATCATGTCTTCCTCCCATCCTATCCTTCCGACCCCATTTCCATTCAGAGCAGTTCAATCAATGATCAATAGCAGCCACACTGAATAAAAGTCATGCCACACGTTGTTCTCTCACCACCACAGACTTTCACAACAAACAAACTCCCGTGACTCCCTCAGAAAGTGGAGGAGAGAACAAAGCATACACAGAAAAGATGATGGGTGGGGTAAACGGGACGAAAGATTGTGGAAGAGGTGATGAAAAGAACAAGGTGTACTGTAACAGGCCTGAACAGTGCACTTCCAACCGGTTCATCTCCCAGGAGGACATCATAAAGAAAATCCAAAACAAAACAAGTGAAACAAAGTTTTTAATATTGAGGCGTTCTTGATCAAGAGAAAGGCGCATTGGGATGAGTCTGGTTGCGGTGCATAGAGAGACGTCTTGGGTCGGAGCCACTTGGGTTATTGCCTGATGACGAGCTGCCCTGACACACACACGTACACACAGAGGCGCGAGGACCTCTTAAACACAGTGGTGGAGCGTGAGAGGGCATTTTGTGCACTTCTCCCGGTGGCCAGCAGACAGTGATGTTCGTTCTCCATGACAGCCCAAAGGAAGCAGCATAGTGTGTAACGTGCCTTCAGCCCAAAGGCTTCGAGTCCACAGTCCGTCTTCAGAGTCCCGCCCGCTCGTAGAACAACACATAGGCGTCACTGCTGCGAACTTGGCTGGCGGACATTGGCGTGACTCTGGAAGAAGAAATCCACACTTAATATTTTTTGACCATCAAATTGGCATTGAAAATCTGGGAATAATATCTAACTGAAAATATAGGTTTAACGACTCAAAGAAATTCAACGTGATTCAACATATGATTTCCACGTCACAGAAAACATAGACAGAATTGCAGAATCCAGTCATAAAAATGGAATCTACTGTATATCGCGGAATGTCATGGAATTTGTCATAGTTTGGGTGAATTAATCAAAAGTAGGTCATTATATTTACACCAAATCAAATCACGATACGCGATCCTCAATGTTCACTTGGAACCTCAACCGAGGTGGTACCGAAAAACAGTAGCAGGTACCAGGTACTGTACCCAGTGGAAAACCCCCCAAAAGTGAACCGTACCGTTCCGTACCATGGATGCAAAAGCGCCATTTGTTAAACTTTTAATAAATTATATGTTTCATGATTTTAATTAATTAGCATTAGACACATTTTGATTGATAAAATGTAATTTAACCATGAAAAAAATATAAAAAAAAGAGTTCAGAAAAAATAAACAAAATAAAAACAGAATCCAGAAAAATTCAAATGGCAAAAAACTGAATTTGGAAAAAAATTAATGGAATTTGTGGAGGGGGGTTGGGGGGGGGGATTTCATAGAGCTCTACAGGACTTTATGAAGCTCAAGATCATTCTCAAATCATTCTGGAGAACATGATGATCACGTGGAGTTCATGCAGCTCAAATACAATTCAACTTAAACGTTAAACTGTAATGCGTTTAATATAATTTGAAATAATGGAAAATATTATATAGCATTAACATGGCCAAATATCATCCAATTATTCAGTGAATATAGTATTAGTAGAATGTGAGTGAGATTAACAGTTGAAGACGTGGGATTGGAAGCATTTTTAAGGAAGGGTGAGTGGGAAGCAGTGCAGGAGTGAGGGAGGAGGTGGAGGAGGATGGGACATAGGAAAATCACAGCAGCTAGCAGGTCAAATGGAGCTCTGCTTACATGCTAACCATCAGGATCAGATCCCTGAAAGCTAATGTATGCTATACACCTTTGGGAAATCTACTGGTAGTCATGCTAAAGGAAAGAAAGAGCAGGAGGGGAAGTAAAGCAAGTACCTGGAGTCGTTATATGTGTACCATTCACCGTTTTTAGGATTGCAACAGTACGCTGTGTAGTGGCCTCCCATAGTCGTGCCTGAGTGATTGGACACTGCATACAAGTTATATACTGCACTGCCTGAAACAGAAAGATACACAGATAGTCAGGCTTGAACAAAATGCAAGATACAGCAGTTTACTGTGTGACCAAAATACCAATAATATACAGAAAAAAAGTGGTACATTTTAAATTATTCAAAATAAGAGACCTAAAATAATGATGTATTTTAGGTCTCTTATTTTGAAATGTGTATGTTTTGTTATTTCTAGCTGGTAATTCAAAAGATTAGGGAGATCATCACCACCCATTACAATGGAAACACCATAAAGTAAACATTTTCATAATACATTAACAGCAGATGACTAAGCAGTCACCCGACATAAATGCAGATATTATCTGACTGTTAACTGCTCTGAAACTGTGAGCAAAACAACCACGTTTTGACTATTAATCACATGGAGCCGCTTCTCCACAATTACAGCTTCTCTATCCCCAAATTTAAGACCTCCCAAAAATTATCTTTAAATCTTCTGCAGTAATATTTAAGATATTTAAGTCTTTTGTGAGATTGCATTGAATCAAATATTTGTAACTATTATTTATAATGTAAAAATAATTGTTTATTTAAAACAAAACTCCTAGACCCTTACTGCTACAGGATATGATATCACGTTCTAGACTGTAAAGTAATTTTCCATGATAAAAGCACTATGAAACATATTGTGACATACTTGTTGGTTAGATGGAGGCAGATCTAAATTCAAGAAAGATTTAAGTGGACTAAGTACCAGACAGACGTTTACCAGACGATCCAGTTATCACATTTTAATTAAAATTATATTAAACATTGAAAAAAATCGGTCACAATAAGTCTGTGTTTACTCACTGCTTCTGTCAGAGGCGAACTCCCTGAGGTCCAGGTCTTTCATTGGGAAGTTGACGAAAGTGGACAGTTTGCTGGTTCTGACGCGGGCTTCAGAGAAGCGCTTCAGATCTGAACAAGTGAAGCAGTTAAAGAGAAGAGACTGCTGACCTCAGAGAGACCTGTCACTTCACGCTTCGACCTAACCCATCAGCACATTCCTGCACACACAAACAGCATCCCGATCTTATCTGTGCTTACAGTCAACAAACGCACCGATGCACCGAGTGACATCACAAACAGATCAGACAGCATTAGAAAAGGATACGAAGAACTAGAATTTTAGGAAACTTCTGAACTGTAAATTTCTTCGTACATCGTCTTCTGGCTTTGCACCTGTAACACGTCTGGATGAAAAAACAGAGGAACGATTAGAGGTTTCGGTACATGTACATTTCCACATTATTAAAATGCTAGGAATGAATTAAACCTATTACCGGCTTCTCGTCCCCATCCAGCACGTCTTCTTTAGTAAACAGCCGCATGCAGTCCATTAGGCTCACCTCTCCATAGCCCTTTTAGGCAGAGGAACACCATTAACACCCACTCATTTCTCCAAATGCATGTCCATGCTCCATGCACGTCAATGAACTAACCTTGGCAATAGGTAAGGAAAGATCCCAGAAGGGATCGAACACAGTGGAACAATAGCCACAATCACTGCAGGTCAAAGAGCTCTTCAGCTGGCCTACGAACAGATCTGAGGACAGAGAGAGAACAGGCAGAATTATGCTTTGTAATGGAGCACAATGATAACCCACAGCTCTCAGATATTTGCATAGCGCAGTCTAAACTATTTAAAATCATTTTTGTTATTCAAAATAATGGTGCAATAAAATAAAATATAAATATTGGGTAAAACTTTATTTTACGGTGTCCTTACATGTACTTACAATTATAATAACAACAAATTCTGCATAATTACATGTAAGTAAACCTAAGCCAAACCCAAATCCTAACTCAGTTATGTAATATTAAATGTAAAAATTAATAATTACATGTATAAAATGTGTAATTACACGGTAACAAGGACACCTTAAAATAAAGTGTAACCAAATATTGCATGAAAAATATCAAAAACGTATACAACGTGACCAACAAACAGGCTTTCCATTGATATATGGTTTATTAGGATCTGACAATATTTGGCACACTGTAAAAAATAAGTGTAATTTTAACTGTAAAATTTTGTAAAAACGCTACGGAAAAAAACTGATAATAGGTTAACAGTAAGTTCCCGTACTAAATACAGGGGAAAACTGTAAAAGATCTAACAAAGCATTTAATGTAAATTTACAGTAAAATTCTGTTAATTATACAGCTTTTAGAAGTAAAAAAAGAACAAATCAATGTATAATTTACAGTCTAAAACTGTAAACTGATATTCCCAGAATTCCCTGCGTGACACTCCACGTTTGAAAGTATTTTGTTTAAATAGCTACTTGTGATGAGCTTTGATACTTCATGTGGCTTTCTCTTATACAGTACCATCTTTATTATTATGGTGGTTGTCAGTATTTTCAAGGTACAAAACAGATTTAATTTTGTGTGTTGTTGAATTTACTGGTTTATATTCACATTTTCTTGTTTGTAAATTACCGCTTTATATTGTAAAATTAACAGTTTTTGACGTAAATGTGTTTACAGTTTTCTGTATTTTTACAAAATTATTCTGGCAACCACAGCTGCCAAAAAGTTTTTGTAAAAACAACAAGAAATTTTTTACAGTGCAGAGATACAATTATTTGAATATCTGGAATCTAAGGGTGCAATAAAAAATCTAAATACTGAGAAAATCGCCTTTTGAAGTTGTCGAAATGAATTATTTGCAATGCATATTACTAATCAAAAATTAGGAAATTTAAAAACAATTTGGCATACAAGAAAAATAGATCATTTTGACCCATACAATGTTTTTTTTTGGGATATTGTTAAAAATATACCCCAGCAACTTAAGACTGGTTTTGTGCTACAGGGTCACATATGAAAACTTTAAATGTTGCCTTGTTGTTCAAGTATTAAACTTACTAAAAAACAAATAAAATAAAAACTTAACAATAATAAAGACAATTTTATTAAAACTTTAAATAAACACAAAATTAAAATATAACAATAATATCTGACATATAAATAACACTAAAATAACACTGATGCAGTGTATACTTACCTACGATTTTGCTGTCTTCTCTCTCTAAGTACTTAGTCCACATCTTTTTCCCTTTTTCCTCATCACTAAAGAAAATGAACAAAATATATAAATCATAAAATCAAATTCACTACATCTCATTTTTCCACACTGAGGAAAATAAGGGCAGTGCGCTTACGGCAAGTGATCAAAGTCTTCCATGCTTCCCCGCGGCCGGACCGTCACCCTGTTCACTTCGTTGTGGAGGCCGTCTAGCAGGAACCGTAGAAACTCCTGAGCATCCTGCTGACTGGAGAGATAACATAAACATCTTAATACATAACACAACTACAGCCAGCTACTGATAAACAAAGTGAACTGATTGGATGTTAATGCTACAAGTGAAATTAGGCACTACAAGATTTGAATTTACAATTGAAAACCAATACCGAAAGATTAAAACCAACAAAGTAGTGATTTATTGTAAATAAGTAATTTTTATATTTTCTAAACGTAATTTTTTTTATTTGAGAGGTGCTTGTTTGTGTAAAACTTGCTGCTATGATACTAAGATGGCCACTTTGAACAGAACAAAACCGTGTGGATGCTGAGGCTTACTTGTAACCCACAAATCTGGGTGCGTATCTCTGAATCTGTGTTTTGAACTCAGAGGGACTGACGGCTTCACTGCTTGAAGAAGTCCACATTGTCTGGATAAGCTTGGCAAACTCTGAAGTCAAAGACAAAGAGAGGCTTTCAGTACGGTTAGTGATGGCTGTGAAACCTGCAGGAGTTGTGTGGTGGCGAGCGCACTCACCTTCCATGAGAGCAGTGTTTGTGCGGCTGTTGTTGTTGAGGTCTCGGCGGTGGGAGTTGTGAAGACAGTAGTCTCGCAGGCTCTGTGTGTTGCTAAGACACTGAAGGATGGAGTTCATAAAACACTAGCGAGGGAAAGAGAGAGATAAAGGAAGAGAAATATTAAGAGCTCGATTTTGGGCTGGTAATTGATTAAAACATTTAAATGAATTACATGACAGTGATTATTTAATAAAATATACACTGCCAAAATTAAACACTAAATAGACACAAAGAGCAATGAGCATGATAAAAAACATAATTTTTATATGAAAAAATAAAATGTTATTTTTTGACAAAATGTACTACATACATTTAATTAATATAAATATTTATCTACAAATATGACACTGTGTACATGCTCACTAAGCAGAAATTAGAAAGCAACGGTATCCACAAAACAAGTGACACGTCGTCTAGAGTTTCACAGCAGCAGATTTGACTGTGATGTGTAAGAGTTTATTTTTGGACTGTACACATACTGTTGCTTGGCAGAAGCAAGTTAAGTGAGTGCGAGAGCGAAGAGACATCATGAAAACTAATCTTGCCAAATGGAAACAGATGGAGGAATGTGAAATCGATATGAAAACATTTTTGCTTCTTGCCGCTTAGGTGTGTTAAAATCAGAGATTTGACAGTTTTGATCTATTTCTAGCACGCTAGATGTGCTGTATTTAGTGTATATATATATATATATATATATATATATATGTACTACGTATATGATAAAAAGTAGTGACAGTGAAGACCTTCACACTTCATTGTTGTGTGATTTTTTTTTACTGATTTGTCTGGTTTGTGTGAACATGGGAATCAAATTCTAGAGACGAAATGTAATTTCTGCATCAGCAGCGCCACCACATCTCCCACCGTTGAAGAAACAGGTAGTCAAGCATAAGTTTGAGCCAAAACTGGACAAAAATTCCTACTGAAAACAAGTACACACTAGTACATCCCATTTCAAAACACTTACTGTGTTTCCCAGATTACGAAGCCCCACCAGGCCTTGGGCACTCTTTGAGTTCTGAAAAACAGAGAGGAGATGAGATGTTACCACAGGTCACAGGCTAGATGTCAGCGACTAATCATACATTATCAAATGGACGAAAATGTTGCTCTTAAAAGGTCAAATTAGCTGTAATTTTGACTGGATTTCGAATTTCCAGCCAGAATGATTAAATGTGACCACACCTCAAGCCAAGTCGTTCCAGGAAGCGGAGATCTATGTATCCATATAATCTGTTTTTTATTAGAGTTGCTAAAGTGTTAAAGCAGACCGGCCAGTAATCTGACACCATGTTGTTTTCTGTCGCACGGGAGGGGAAACGTGATCTAACTCTGACAAACTTACCTGGTGCTGGCCATTTGTCCCGACCGCCTCAGTGGCACAGCAGTCAATATTTGGGGAACAAACCTTGCAGTATATATCAGACCAGGAATGTTTAACAAACTCATTAACTGTGTATTACCCAAAGCCACGCTTCCATGGAAAATGCATGTTGAATGCTCATTTCATGGGAACAGGCTCACCAGCCTAATTTGTCCTTCTCTGCTGAGTAATATCAACACTGCCAAAAATAGCATCCTTTCACATGGGATGTCCGTTCATTGGCTGATTTTTTTATCGTCACGGCAACACTGATCCCGGCAGCCATCTCTGATGGCCAAAGGATTTTTACAGGCACTAAACCAAGACACCATGCAAATGTGGCCATCCAGAATTCTGCAACATCCTACATAATACTGTACTAAAACATCAAATGAGGTATACATGTCCCGCTGCATATCAAGGAAACATTTGTATATACATACTGTATATCTCGATATGTTTGCATTTGCATTTAAATAATAATAAATAAAAAAACTCTAGACCAAGTGATCACTTACTGCTTTTTATTAAATTAACATATCTATATGTAACAATAAGTGCAAAACAAATACAGAAAGTGCATTCTGTCAACTTTTTAAGTGCATGCAATTCACAATTTACACTGTGGAACTGGGGGAAACGTTCAGACACGTTTTTTGGGGGAAAATACGTATGCTTGAATTTGAAATATTCCATATTCACGATATTTTCAAATTTTACATCGTCATCAAAATCATTGTGATATTATCGCTAATATTCGATATATCGCCCTGCCCTAGTACAAAGTAGGTCTATTTTAGGTTGTTGTGATTCACTCTGAAGCAGACATCCACTGCTGTGTGAAATGAGACAATGCTGCTGTTGCTGTTGCTGTTGCCAAAGCAGCTTGTGGTTGCTTCTCAATATAGGGGTACATGTACCCTGCAGCTAATAAACATCTCATAAGTTTACAACATTTGCATCACTTGGTCTCAGGATGAAAAGTGCATTTGGAAACTCTGGAGGAACCTGTTAAAGGGTAAGAAGAACACCTGCCTGAATGAGTTATGATGAAAGTTCCAAGGCAAAGCTGTAAACACTGGGTGAAGAACTTCAATGTATTAGTTGAACAGTTTTACTATTTCCATGCATAATGAAGCATTAGAACATAATACAATAACTTGATATGTTTTTTTGCCTTTGTGTTGTTGGTATAGTGAGATTTTATGTTTCAAATCCTCCTCTGTAGCACTCTTTTCCCTCTATTTCTCTGCTGGCAGGAGAATGTGGAAGTGGGTCACGGTGTTCTGTTCAGCATTCTCCCCATTACAGAGGTGAGGGAAGACTAATCCTGCTTTTATAACAGCTCGCTGTGAGAGGAAAATGTGGAGCAAATACCCAGCTGAAACATCCAGACTGGCAGCCTTCAGTCATCAGCGAACACTGACCCACATAATATTATTTAAAGATCTCTGGTAGTTGGCTTAAACCGTGAGATGAACTCGTTGTACTGTTTAGAGTTTATACCATCTCTGTTTTATGTCAACTTTGTCTCTTGACCTACACTCCCAGCCAAATAATTCCACACATCTCTTAGCTGTCTGCTGGTTAAGGTTTTCCTTGTAACTTTCGTCTGTTTAAAGAAGCCTTTTGAACCCGGACAGTTTGTAGACCTGCATTTCCCAGGAATACTCAAGCTCCTGTGCCAAAATTTCTGTCCCATGTACCAATGTGTTAAATTAGTATGAAACACTTCATTTGGACCGTCCTGTGTCAGAGAAGCCAAAATAAAGGCACTGCTGGTACTCCATGTCCTTCACAATCACATTATACTTGTCACACCTAGGGGGGAGGTAACTCACCAAAACTGCATGGAGAAAATCCTGTTTACACATGCTAAATATATGGGTAATTTAATATATAAGTGTCCTGATGAATATCGAAACACATTCCGTGACGCTGAAACTAATCGCGAGGAAGATAATGAAAGCTCAGTGGCAAAGTTGTTCCACCAGGTCTAGTTCTGACTTTGGTGGCATGGGGCAGGACTGAGAGCACTGCTGAATGCAGGAGTGAGCTCTAATGGGATTTCTGCTTATTACGTAACAACGAACAACCATTCTGAACTGCCTCATGCGTCATTCATCAGCAGCATGCAGGTTGCTGTTGCTTCACTTCAAAAACTAATGAAGTGTGCCTTCTGGTAAACCCAATGTAAGGTGCTCTCATTGAAACCTAACCTTTTTTCTATGGCATCGATAAGACTGCTTCATCAGTTTATCTCTAAGTGCACACCTGCATACACATAACATAGCAGCCATTGGTTAGAATAAGTAAATGAACCGAAAGAGCAAATGCAAGATTAATTTGCATTATATAAGCAGTGACCTGTCAGAATACTGATCCCTTAAAAGAATTAAAGAGAGCTTACTGATGGAGGTAAGTGCAATATTAATGACATCACAGCATGAACTACTTTTTAAGGCTTATTCAGTGGGCCTCAGTTCATTCATGCTTTATCATGTATTCCTTGAAATTAACTAGCATCTATTTTATGTTACTAGTACTTATTTTTATTGCTTGAATCCAATGTTTTCACTAGTTAGTTAGGCACCAGTACTTACTCCAGTCGTAACTAGTATGTATTCAATTATTTTGTAGTATTTGTTTGATGCATAGTTTTTCTTGATTTGCTACTGTTTAATTTCCCATTAGTCTTAAGTAGCTATACTATTGGTACTGGTCATGTCAGTGGTTCAGGTATAAACACTATTCACTTACGACCACAATGTATTCTGATAGTTACTGCTTATCTATTTCTGACAGTTATCAGTTTTTAGTTTTACAAATAGTTACTGAGTGGACTAGTATGTTTGTTGGTTAGCTGAACAAATACTAATCAAACGAGTTATTGGAATAGACCAATAACTATAATATAAACTAGTAAGAACTTGAATAGTTTATATGAGCTACAAACCCCGATGGTATTCAAAGACTAAAATGCGATTTTTGTAGTAATAAAATCATTTTTACCTACACGTAATGAACAAGTAGTAGTGAACCTAGTAAAATAATAAAAACATAACGTTAGTAGAGGGTAAATGGTAATACGAATGGCCGTAATACGCCTATGAATCGTGCTCATACCTTGGCATGATTAATCAGAAGTCCAACGAATGTGGAGACCAGCATGCAGCCGGCCATAGTGGAGCTTTTCCTCCGCATGTCCTGTTTAAGAAGGGGGAACGCAGTCGCAGGTGGCTCCTCTGGTATTGTAACTATATATGAATGTCGCATTCTGGGCATAATCAATAAAATCCTTCCGCGCTGTGTAAACATTAACTTTAAGAAAAAAGCTAACGTTACTATGGACGTTCTCGCATCAAATATTCCAGGGTCCTTCAGGTGAGCAACCTGATCAGGAAACGACCTCTTCAGCGGTGCGAGGCAGCAATGGGGACGAATAAAAACATCGCGCGCTGACCGACTCACTACATTCGGAACACTATTCACAAAACAATAAACGAAGAAACGTGTTCTCAAATGCAGAGAGGAATTCCCTCCCGCGTCGAAGTAGACAGATGAGAGCTCTCAAAAGTGAGGGCAGCGAGCGGGAGCTGTAAGATTGAAGGCTGGAGGCAGCGCGCGGATCCATGTCTTTACAACAGTTCCGCCCACACGAGCCTAGCGCGCGCATCCGATGTCACTGAGGGCAGCGGGTTAAACATGCCGCGATGACAGAGATTTACAAGAATCGTGTGGCTGTCAAGGACTAACTATTAATTTTAAAATGGAACTCTTTCAATTGTTGGTTGGGCTCTGCAGGACATTTTGTTTATACTGTTGCAAAATGTATACTATATTATAACACAGGTATGAAATTGTGTATACAAGTATACATTAACGACAAGAGATATATACTATGTACAAATTAAAATGTAAACTACATTATTGCCCATCTCTAATTTGCTACATGCGACTATAGATATGAAGATATCATAAAGATTAAAATTATAATTTTTTTGTGAAGCTGATTTGAAACTGTATTGTAAAACGTGCTATACAAATACATTAGAATTAACTTACAGCTGCAGTTATTCGACAGGAAAAATGTTATAAATCAGACTGAAAATAGAACAACTGTCAACAATGGTAAAAGCAACAAAAAGTGGGACAATATGTCTAGTCTTTTGGGCTGGGCTCCATGTTTAACTCAGCTCAGCTGTCACCCTCACCACAGTATTAGAGAAGCATTAAACTTTGCCCGTAAAAGTGGCAGAGAAATTAGAACAGGGTATGAAACACACTAAGCCCCAAAAGAGAATGACACACTGAGGTTGTTATGCTCTTATGAGACGGTGGGTCAAATGTCATCAGCTGCAACCCAATTCTGGATATACTGGAAACACGTAATGCAGCATTAAAGTTACCTACAAGAACAATGTCACTTTTGAAGGCCACGCTCTATATGCATCCCACATTCCTATAGACTTTAATCAATGCAGACGCTATATCGCATTTACACATCTGAAAACGATGTTGAGAAGGATAGACAAGTCTTTACAATGAATTCAAGGAATCTATTTTTTTCTTTCTGGCTATGTCTTATTCACACCATATCTCACTGAAGTTGATTTCATTGTAAAGAAAACCTCAGAATGTTGAGCATGTTAATCCATGTTTATATAGAAACAGGAAGTTGGGTGAAATGGAATTTTAGAAAGTGAGATGGATCACTCTGACCCTTCCAGTCTTATGACTAAGTCTATGTACACAGCAAACAGCAAATGAAAACACTTCCTTGACATGCCACAGAACACAGCAAGGGTGAAAAGGTAAAGGAAACGGTGGATTAATGCGTTCCTTGAAATGTATAATTAAACACTTTGAATGAATGCCAGAGATCCATCTGGGCTTTTAGCCAAATGATGAGCATCAGAGCACCACTATAGTTGAATTTCATACAAAATACAAGCTCTGATTCTGCTGAAATGTGCAAAAACTCTCTATAAAAATAAGCAGGTCACCTGTTATGAAATGCTATGTAAACGGCAGCACAAATTTTTGACGCTCTAATAAAGAAACAGCATGTGATGATTGATTGAAATTTAACACTGCAAATCTCAGTTGCCAACATACAGAAAACTTTAAACACAGGAAAACATCAGAGGGACACTTTGTACTTTGTAGAATTTAATCTTCACTGGGGTTCTTAAAGGACCTCATGTGAAGATAATAAGAAGTCCTGAACTTTCAGTGTTCTCTGAGATATACTGCCAATAACCAAGAGTCAAAAAGGAGGCAGTTGTATTCAGTAGGTTTTGAGCCTCATCAAAACAAACATGAAACATTTTGTTAATGTTAATGTTAAAAGTGTAATGTTGTGGAACAACTTACATTCTAACAGACCTGTTATTTAAAAAAATCTTGGCTCAATGAGTAGGTAGTAGAAAATATGACGGGAACTGCTAACTCCTGGGTTATGCAAGTGCACAGTCTCTATGTTTGAGACAGACTGGCATCATTAATAAAACCACTGAATGGAAAGAGTCAGACTGTGGCAGGGAAACTGTTGATGCTGGCCCAGCCATGCAAAGACTCTCAGTAACACTAACCTACTATTGGCTGGGAAACCGCAGTAGTTTAATGGTAGTAGTCGGTGACAGGGCAAATTTGTTGCAGCCTGTGCTTTTCCTCACACTGATACAACTGATTTGATCGGCAAAAATACTTTGGATAAACCAGAATAAGGACAGAAATATTAGGCTAGAAATATATACTACACAAGAACGCAAAGGCACTGCAAGTGCACAATCCCGCACACCTAATGTGTGTTCTAGTGTTACTTTGGTGCTAACAAACGTTAGTACTCATGGGGCTGATAGTGTTACCATGAAATGTACCTGTGCCACTGGACTGGATCAGTTCGATATTTGGATAGCTTGAAACATGTTAACGGTTTAACGGTAACTAATAAAGTACCTAGAGAGGATCTCTACTGCCTTGAATGTCAGCGGAGAACCTTGTCTCCTAGATGGCAACCGGAACAAGACCACAGGAAACAGATGGTTCTTCTGCACAATCTGACTTTGCTGCAGCCTGGAATTGAACTGCTGGTTTCGTCTGGTCAGAGGAGTACTGGCCCCCTGACTGAGCCTGGTTTTTCCCTAAGTTTTTTCCCCATTATGTAACAATGGAGTTTTGGTTCCTTGCCGCTGTCGCCTCTGGCTTGCTTAGTTGGGGACACTTAATTTCCAGCAATTTTGTTGACTTAATTGCACAGATACTATTTAAACTGAACTGAGCTGAGCTGGATGATGACATAACTGAATTAAATGATGAACTGCCCTTTTGCATTACTGACACACTATTTTCTTATTTAATGCTGTTCAGTTGCTTTGTCACAATCTGTATTGTTAAAAGCGCTATATAAATAAAGGTGACTTGACTTGTCAACTCTGAGTAACTGTTTTCATTTTGCAATTCATATTGTTTTGTCTATTCTTACAAATCGTTTGATACTGTATGTATTTAGTTATTTATGCATTTTAAATCTAAATCACAGTGGTGTCCATCATTGATTGAATGAATGTACGCTGTTGGTGAATCAATGCAGTGGGCGTTTACTTCTGAGTCTACAATCCATCACACCTATTCAAACAGAGCGCTCTGATGAGTGGGGTTAATAACAGGACATAAAATAACCTTTTACTAGATTGTGATGTTTTTATGTAAAAATATTGATAACATAAGTACTAAATCAAAAACAAAGGCAGTTCATGACCCCTTTAAATGCACAGCTATCCTATAAGTCAGACCTTACTGCTCAGCACTGCTCATTTAGCCTGGGCTTCCTTGTTGAGCAGTAACTTAATAAATGACATAAACAGCAACTAATAAAAAATTTTTTTTGCCACAGACTGTATTCAACAGAGGTTTTTTTTTTACTTATTTTTTAGCATAATGTAAGCAGACATTTTCATTTATCATAAGAAGCACTGTGAATCCAACACATTCTGTAGTTTAATGGCAAAACTCTAATATGGATATGTTTAGAACAGTTAGCATACTACTTACTTCATAGTATACCCTGTAATGTATACAGATTATCATATATAAAATTGCACTTTTAATACATTTTGAGTGGAATAAGTACAAATGTCATTAATCTCGAAAATGTAAAAAAATCACAGCTGGGTCATTTCATGTCAACTAAACCAGAGGTGCCCGGCTCAAATTTGTTCTAATATTGTTTTCTGAATAAAGATTAACATGTATAGCTATGAAAGCCAAAATATTAAATGTCATGGATGAATCTTTACTGAGTAATCCACTATTTTGTAGAGGGGGGTCAAAATGGCGATTTTCACCTGAGATTCAGAGCCAAATTACAGGGGGTTAAAAATGACTTCAGAAAGATGGAAGCATCAATTAATTGTTTATACAGATATTGGTAGGTATATTAGTAAAATCTGTTGACTTCAGCAATCTTTGTTGCATTATGTGCAAACGGTGGCCATTCAAAACTGTGGAAAGATCACTTTTCAAGTTTTATAAGTGTGCAGAACTGTAACGTAATACCGTTTTATATATTGGGTCATAACAAAATTCCCTTTTGGCATCTTAATTTTTAAGGCCCTATATTTTTCGGTTTCATAGATTTTGTTTTATTATGGCTCCAGGAGTAAATCATTAAATTGTACACATTTTCAGTGGTCAAAAACCAAATGTTTGTCACTTAAAAAAAAAGACACTTATTTTCTTTGAAAGAGCATTGTCTGAAGAACAAATAATGTTTAAACTAGAAATGTATCTTGTTTCCTTCAGTCAGAACAACTGCATTGAACATACTTCTCTGAGTGCCATATATATTATTTTCCCAAAGATTGCCTGCTTGTAACTCAATAAGTATTAAAGATATTGCTATATGGTTTTAGATTATAATCCTTAATAAACTTTTATTTTGGAGTCTTCATTTTAAAGGTCCTACATCGTTCAATGCCAGTGATATGGGGGTCTCAAAGAAGCATGCATGATTAGCATATAACTAGCATGTTGTTAGCATCATTAACAAATACACTAACTGCGATCTTCATTTTCAAACGTTAAACCATTAAGCTTTTATTTTGGCGGAAAACGGCAGGGAGCCGACAGTACCATGTTTCACTATTTAATTAATTCAATTGCAGTTAATGATAATTACACCAAACCATATTGCCCTATGTAATAGTAGAGTTTTCATGTTACTATAGTATTCTAAATTTACCTGACCAAATCAATAATTTTATCTGCAACTTCATAAGATGACTTCACTTATATCACAAGAGACACTTGAAACACAGCTGAATGTTACACATTCCTTACACCTCTCAGCACAAACTCTTTTGAGCCGAAAGGGCACTTGTGTAACACTTGAGAAAGGAGAGTGATGCAAATTTAAGGATCGGTGAAACACACAATCCTAGCATCATTCTGCACGTTATGGAAATAAATGGGTACTGTCCAATGAGAAAACATGAATGCTCTTACCGAGGACTCTCTGACTGGTGAAATGGAGCGACAGCTGGAGGAGAATCGGCTGCTGCTGCTCTTCAGGCCGTCCTGCGTTGAGCTCCGTGAGAGGCCGTAGCTGGAGCGTGCGCTACTGTAGGAGTCAGATACATCAGTGCCTCGGCTCTGGTAGGACTGCTTCAGGCCACTGCCACTGGACGTCTCGCTCAGGCCCAGAGCTGACAGATCGTGCGTCAAATCGCTCTGACTCACCGACTTCCTACGACTGAGGGAGATGCTGGAGGACACGGGTGAGGAGGAGAGGTAGCTGGTGGGGGACGGAGAGTAGCTGTAGCTGCTGTATCCTGAGCCTCCATTGAGGCCCGAGCCATAGCCCTTAGCCGGTGTGCGGCTCAGGCTCTCACTGCGCCGGCTGCCTAGCAAATCGGTGCGAGGGATGGGCCGACCCCGGTCCGGCTCAGACAAAGAGCTGTAGTTGCGGGAGCGGGAGGCGCTTGAGCTCAGGTAGCTTGAGGAGGAGTAGCCTGAGGAGGAGCTCTTATAGGGGAGCTTGTCCCGCTCGTAGGAGCCCAGTGATGAGGTCAGGGAGGAGCCATATGAACTGTAGTGACTGGTATAAGAAGAGCCGCCATAGCGTTTCGCTGTAGAGGAGACACGAGACATGCTGGGAGCTCAGCTGGACGTGAGACGATTTCAGGCTGCATGGACTCTGTGAACGAAAAGAAGAAAATCTGTTGTATAAAAATTCTGGCCAATATAGATAAACCAATTATTATTTCCCATGTTAAATTCGGCATGAAATTAAAATCTGTTTAATACATGCATATTTTTTATAGTTTTAAATGTTTTTGACCTTGAGTAGTTTTCAATTAAAATGTTATAACTGGAACTTCCGTTGAAATGCTAAACCTCACTGGTGATGTATAGTTAAACCAAAAATGATACAGAGGTAAAAAATTATATAAATATTGTTCAGTTTCTTGCAAGATGCATCATTTCATGTCTTTACACATAAATTTTGGTTTAATTTGGTTTTGTTTGTGTATGTTTTTTGGACCCTCAAAGCGTGAATCCCATTTTCTTTTATTATAACACTGACAGACTGCAAAGGTTTGAGTTAAATATCTTCGTCTGTGTTCTACTGTATTAACAAAGTCACCTAAGGTGCCCTAAGGGTAAGCAGATAAACATCAAATTTTAATTTTAGGGTAAACTATACCTTTAAGTGATCATTTATATCTCAATTTAGATGCATAATACAATTAAATATCCAATAAAAGCCAATAAAAAAAATAAAAAATAAAAAAATAATAATAATATCAGCTAATAACCAAAATGGTACAGATATTTTGTGCATCTACAGCTGCTATGTATAAATATAAGTTATTTTTAAGTGCACTATGTCAAAGGGGCCCCATCTGACATCTACACTGACTGATGAGATATAAATCATTTTAGCTCATATCAACCAACAAATTCCAAAATGCCTCAAAATCCCACACACTGAAGGTCGGCTGTTTCATTACGTGTGTATTTCAGCCTTAGGGAAAGAGTGTCTCTCTTCAGTTGGGCAATTTCAGTCAAAATGGTAGGGTATAAACACTACCTGTTATGAATTTTGAATGACTGTGTCATGCCCTGAAGTCTCTTGTGTTCTGTGCGCTTGATCCTGAAAACATATTCCATGAGTAGCAGCATGTGACTCTCGTCCAAACACAGTACACACACTGCGAGGGGTGATATTACGCAACCTATGGGGGCTGCACTGCTAGCACGGTACCCTGAATGCAGCTGGCGAACAAAATGAGTGCCATTGTTTTCATAGGGGGCCTGGATTGGTGGTACAGCCCGAGCACCGCACTGAGGACCCCACTGTTTGAATGAAACAAGAGAGCTCCCAGAGCCGGGACGTGTGTTATGGCGGCACAGTTTGTTCTTGTGGAGAGACGGGCTCTTGTTCACAAGGCAGTGCAGCGTCTGAATAAATAAAAGTATCTGGTGTCGTTGATCCGTATAGGGTTCAGTGTGATGGCTCTTATTTCTTTAATCTATCTCTCTGTGCACTCTCTCTCTCTCCCTCTCTGAGTGCAGCGTTCACAAATGCATCAATAATTCAACACATAGATCTAGGCTATAGGCTGCACGCTGCAGGCAGTCCAAAGCACATGGCAGACTGACGCTAACAAGCTTTCACCAGACGAGAACTCTTAAGAACTCTTGTTCACTGCTTTCACATTGTGTTCCCTCTCTTTGGCCAGAATAAAAACAGCCAAAAGAACCCTACCATATGGTATTGAGAAAGCTCCTTAATATTCTAACCGCTGTAATGCCACGACAAACTAGTCTAGAAAAAGAAGTAGTAGAAAACATTTCGTTTGTGCTGCACTTCATTAATAGATGAGGTGGAAACTGATTAACAATCAAAGAAATGCAGAGCTGGCAATCTTAACTGAGGCAATGTTTTGCCAACATGGCAACTTCTTGCCTACAAATCTGAGGTTTATATTAAAAAAGGCAACTGATGACAGAGGACATGGGTAAAATTAACTATTATTATTATTATTATTATTAATTTAATATTATTAAACAAAGAATGATAATAATGTGCTCTCTTTATTATTGCATATTTATAATATATCACTATTAAATAAATAATATTGAATATGATATTTAAATTACATTTACAAGTAAGATCCTTGTGAATGAGCTGCTATATTCTAGGGAAAAAACTTTTGATATGAGGAGATAAGACAGTTTTTTTTTTATTTTTTTACTTCAAGATCATTAAAAAACACAGACAAAAATGTCAAGGTGTCAGGGATTTAATGTATTAAACAATACTGTTAAAAAACTTAGGGTCAGTAAGATTTAAAAAAAATATTTTTAAAGACGTTTCTTATGCTCACCAACCCTGTATATATTTGATTTAAAGAATGACAAGAAAAACAGTAATATTGTAAAATATAACAGTATTAAAATAACCATTTTCTATTTTAATATATTTTCAGACTTCAATATCACATTAATATGCGTATTTGCTGCTCAGGAAAACATGTATTATTATTATTATCAGTGCTGAAAACAGTTGTGCTGCTTAATATTTTTGATGAAAGTTCAAATGAATGGCATTTATTTGATCAATTTCATGCACACTTGCTGAATAAAAGTATTCTTTTTTTATCTTTTGAACAAAATTGTGTCACTAAATACAAATATGCTAAATCATAGAAGCAGGCTCTGTTGTCTGCAGTCATCTTTTGTGAGAAATATTAGCTATTAGTTACTACTGATAAAGAAACTTAGATTTTTTTCACAGAATTAAACCTTTTTAGTAGAATGAGTCTGGATTTTGGACTTTTTCTTCCTCACAGAATGCTGGTTCAGTATGTCAGAAGTCAGTGGGGGTTTAGTCAGTGGTCAGGGTCTGAGCTGTGGGATAGTCTCCGGCTGCAAGCATGTGACAGATGACGACTTGTCAAAGCAGACGTAGTTCAGCCCCGTGATGCCTGACAGACATCCACACTTGCATTCATGCTGATAGACGTGCTGTCATGACGTGCACACCACCACTGCTCCTTAACATTCACATCTAACACGTCACAACACCTACTTTTAGCTCTTCAGCATTTGGAAAGCTATGAAAGCCGGTTTCCACCTCAGAGCAAAAAAAATGAAAAGGTGACTTAACAGTTGTTAAAAATGTTAGCCACGTAATTACATTTTGACTGTTACTCTGATACAGAAACATGCCTCAACAGAAACCAAAATGCACTAAGAATTTCAAAGAAGCGTCAAAAGGTCAATAAAAATACAGTTTAGCTGGGAATGTGCTGTATAACTTCAAATATCAAAACCGGTCTCCAGAAAGCCGCCGTGACATTAGACCATCCTACAAAAAAAAAATAAAAAAATAATCTAAAACTTGTGCAGGTGTTTGTGTTAGCAACACAAACAAAATGCTTTAGACTTGAGGCAAAGTCTTGGGTACAGCTATATTTACCCTGAAATGTGAGCAGATAAGAGCTCGGTGGCTAAACTGACGCCTCAGCCCCCTCCTATGACCAAAAGCAATCTGGCAAGACTCGCCTCGCAACAAAACCTGCCAAACCAAACTCAAAATCTACCTTTTTATTCTCAGCTATGTTACGCGAATCAGACTTGCACTGGTTTAGTCTTTATTTTCAATGCTTATACATTCTGGAAAGACAACATCAGACCAAATTTTAAAGGCAGCAGGTCATTTCAGGTTTTTAAATCATTTACAGCGAGCGTAGACAATCCTGAATAAGGAATGTGGAATACAGATTTTGTAACACTCTGACATTAGGGCCATTGTCTATGAAAAGGAGACAATGGGGATTAACGTGAGCAACTAAAATTACAAATCAGGTGTACAGACACACAAAACTGCTTTGGTGTTTTTTAATTTCAAAAGATGAACCCAATAACTTGCACTGGATTAACACACCCTAAAAATCTCCAGAGACAAACTGCAACTCTGTATGTTGTTTGTAAGTGCCACAGCACTCTCTCGGTATCATGTGTGTAAAGTGCGCAAGCAGGTGGGTGTTAGGTTCGGGGTACCTACTGTAAATAGAGCCGTTCTCGGTTCTAGCAGATGGAAAAACAGAGGTGGCGGTTCATTATACCTCACATACACCGTTCAATGTTCAAACCTAAGAAGACAACAAAAATACAGAAGAGGGTTTAGGAACATTTGGTGAAGGCAGTGTTTATAAAATAAAATAAAATATACAGCTTAATCAAAAAAATGGCCATAAAACATATTATACAGATATATAAATATAAAAGCACACTTAGTACTAGACAAATAATAAGGAAACTGGCCTATATAAAGCCTATGAGACATACAAAATATAAAAGCATACATGACAACTCATTCCTAGGTTAATAAAGAGGTATATGAGAGCATCTTTTAAAACTACGCTTACAAATGTTCTGTATTGCTATGCCTCAGTTTAAATGTTAGACTTTCATTACAATCCAGACCCTGGTTAGGCTGAATGGATAACAATAGAGAACCTAACAACTGATGACTTGAGAATGTCACGCGGTCTCTCCCATAGAACTCACAATACTGGATAGCAGTCAAAACAGCCTTAAGTTAAAGAAAAGAGCGAGTCGATTTGGAGAAGAGGCTCACCAGTAGTATCTTCCATGGACAGCGTGTTGCTTTGGAGGCTGTAGCTCAAGAGTGAGAGGACCAGAGGACTGCATGAGCAGAGTGATCCAGAATGCTAGAGATCATATTACTGAGCTGGTAAATATAGCAATTGCCTATGACCTCCTTGGGTCATTCAACACTCCTGCATTCCGAATTGTACTTAAAGGATTCGTATTAAGACTTTTTATGGGCAGGACTGGGTTTACAATAAGATTTTTTACAGTTAGAAATGTTTGATGTAAACATATGAAATATCTTTTTGATTATATAATTTCCTATGTTTATATAAAATAATTAAATATAACATTTTATATAAGACATATGGCGTGTTTTTATATTTATTTTCTACTTTATATATGCAGTTATATTAAATTAACATTTTGTAACACTGTCTACAAAAAGAAGACAATGAAAAAAAGATGGGATTAACATGTAAAACTAAATGGCAAATCTTTTTTTTTTTTTTTTTTTCAAAAGGGGAACCCATTGATTTTGATTTAATAATCTAAAAGCTTCTACAGAATTTTTTTCTTTTTAATTATTCTATGTAAGTTACATAATTAAACATTTTATGTTTATATAATATTACAATTGTATATGCAACATATTTAATATTTAAAATATTAAATTAAGAAGCTACTTCTCATTATGTCTATGGCTTGTTTAGCTGGGCTTAATATCCTAGTGACTGAGGGACAGATGTACTAAAAGAACTACATTATTGTCAAAGGTCAAAAAAAGCCAGTCAGGATAAATATGGGATAACTGTTGAGTTAACTGTTCGGAGAGTTTAATCATTTAGTAATTATTGGAGATTGTAATTTGCGTAAGTAACCACCCGAACTACTTACTGTAATACTTCTAAAACAAACAGAGTCGATAGCTTATGTAACAACAAAATTATAATGCAGGCTACCTGCAAGTTTTAAGAAAACATTACTGATGAGACTTTAACGAGTCTGGCTCGGATATCGTAGGAGAGACTGGGGGTGTTGTAACATTAACTGTTGCTTATAACACCATCAGTTTAACCTCCATATATGTTAAGGACATATAATTTCATAATACTGGCAAATTCCAAAATCCCATGTTGTTCAACTTTGTTCAATCTTATTGTTTTTTTGTCACCGTAACACTGTTACAACTGATCCTGATGGTGGGGTATGTTTTAACAACGCTGCATGACACTAATTTACATATTATATGAATAAGTATTATATTTATAAACTACTTTAACTAGAAGCAGGCAAATAAGGGAAAATCAAGGTCAAGGCCAAAACAAAGAGATGGTATCAAAAGGTTACACACTGCTCAGTCTCCCGTCCTTCAGCAGCGTGTCACGTGATCGAGCTGCAGCGTACAGCGCTACATCACTGAACTTCACCAAGTAACGTTACTGGATAAACAAAACACAACACGAGCACTTTGAATAAATGTCCAGCTTATGTTACTATTGCCTTAAAAAGAGAGACTGCACCAAACTGACCTACACGATACTAAACATTTCAAGACTTTGTATTCATATGAATACATTCAATCTGCAGGACTGGGTCTGAAGAATTAAATACCCAACTCGCGATTTACCGAGTCATTTCATACATTTATACCCAAGAAAGCTCGCCAGTCGATGTTATGTAATTAGTGAATCGTCCAGAAGCTTCCGAATCGAGTAAATCAGTGGAAACGGCGAAGACTGTGCGAGTGCGAGCTTTTACAGCATTACTCACCAATCCGAGCAAGACCATCCTCCTCCCCTCGCTCCTTCAGGACAGAGCCCACCGTGAGTGAGACTTCCACGTAAGCCACTTTGAACTCTTGCAGCCGATACACAATTGTTCACTGATGCTCTTCAACACAATGTAAATAATAACCGAGGCATTTTGGTTGTCTCTGTCCTTGTAATATTCCAAGCTCTTGACTTGTAGTCAAAAAACGGTTGCTCACTTTAAGGGTGACGTCGGAGAGCGTTTCTTTCATCCCATTGGTTAATTCTGCTCTCGAACGTCATCACAATGCCACCACCCACACTGTAACCCTGGCGACGTGAATAAACACTTTTGAGATTAGAGATCTCGGTGCGTTTTAAAGGAACAGATTATACACCAAGGGGGAAAAATAAATAAATAAATAAAAATAAATAAATAAATATAATCTGTATCATTTCACTCACGTTGCTTCAAACGTGCATGACTTTCTTCCTCACATGGAACACAAAAGGAAACGTAAGGCAGAATGATTTACACATTTTATTCATATATATATATATATATATATATATATATATATATATATATATATATATATATATATATATATATATATATATATATATATAGATATAGATTTTTAAACAATGCTATTGTGTATGTAAAATCAAAATTACCTTAAACATATTTATGGCCATGACAGCAATGTTGTTAACCAATTTAGTTAACGCAAATAAAATAAAATATAATTATATAAAAAAAAACAATACTAATATTACTTCAAGTAAAAAAATAAGGCTAATATATATTTAGAATTTATAAAATATATAATAATAATAATAAAATGTTTAAAACTAAATGTTATTTCAAAATATCAATAAATAATGTAATACACAAACTACTATAATGACAGCCAGTAAAATACAAGTTTATTTTTGCTTAGCCTTTGACACACTTCCAACTTTCAAACATAGATACATTATTGTGCACATACGCTGGCAAATCAATGGTATAAAACAGTCAAATCTGATTTTAAAATGGTAACACGTTAATGGAGTGACTGTGTGCAACTCAACTTGAAATATGTAAGTGTTCATTACAATAACAGGCCTAATGCATCCATTAGATAAATTATTCTCTGGAATTCTCCTCCCTTTGATGCTTAACAGCCTTTTACACACCCTTTACAAAATTAACTTTAACTGAAGATTAAGAACTGCAAATGTACAACAGATAATGCTAACTGAGAAACAATTCAACAAATAATATCCTAACAAAAACAGCAAAATAAATATTAAATGTACAATCTGGATACAAAAAGAATAGTGTACTGTGAGTCACAATTATTGAAAAATGTCTGGTAAATAAATGTCGAGTGGTATAGTGGTAAACTTAACTTTCATCTTCACACTTCATATGCGCCAGTCACAGTTTAAGTGGCATTACCTTCAAGGATCGTAAAATTGGAATATCAATAATGCATACATATAGGTAAAAATAATAATAATTATGCAAATGTGAAAAACCTAAAAGGGAAATCTCTAGAGAGAGAGAGAGAGAGAGACAGTTCTTCATTTTGCTTTAATGTTTGATTAGGGGTCGCAGATAAAAGCAGAAAGAGAAAGGCATAGAGGATGCTAGAATCTTCATCTTTATCAACTTTCTTTCTCCAACCTAACAACATTTTTTTAAATCTGCAAGCTGATTTTAACATTTCATGTTCCACTTCAGTTTAAGTTATACTCATATAAGTCATAATTAAATCTCTACTCATTTCACGGTTTGGTTATACAATGATGTGAAAACTGACTCCAAATTCTGAATGACAACTTAATTCAAAATCACGTCTTACTGACTAGAATGTTTAATGAGAAATGCTTCTAGCCTTCAACATTTTCACATAATTTCATACACTTTTATATATCAGTACATAAGAGAAAAGCTCATCTAACCTAAGCATTTGCGAGTGTCAGTGTAATGTGGCACACTGACAGTGATGCTGAAAGTATCTCAGTGCTTTTCCTTTCAGTCCATCCTTCAAATCATGCTATCATGTTATATATGAAATAAAAAATACAACAAACTAGGTTTTCACCAGTTTCAGTCACTAAACATTCATTCTGTAGAATGAACTTTCTGAATTTCAACACACATTTTAGTCAAGCTGCAGTATCTTTAAAATGATAAACAAAATAAAACATTTCTGTGTTTTTAAAAAGTTAAAATAAAAAAATAAAAAACACACAAATGAAACCGTTGATAACTTACATTCCAAATCTGTATGATTTTTCTTTCTTCTGTGGAACACAAAAGATGTTCTGAAGAATGTTGGCTTCCCTTTTGGTATGGATAAAATACCATCAAAAAACATTTTCTTTTATGCCCCCTAGATTAAATAAAGTCATAAAGGTTTGGATCAACATGAGGAAATTATAAATGAATGGATTTGGAGAAATTTAGCATTACATGACTTGGTCACCAACAGATCCTCTGCAGTGAATGGGTGCCATTATAATGAGTGTCCAAACAGCTGATAAAAACATCACAATAATCCATATGACTCAACTTGTCGATCCCCTGTTGTATTCTCACATTGAAATCCACTGATAAGGTTTAGAACTGTTTTGGACTATTTCACTTAGAAATAGTGCTTGAAAAGTAATCTTGTCTGAATCAGGAAAGAAATATGCACATCTCTTTTGATTTAGATGAGAGGACTTTTTCACTGGAGAAAGCAATTTCACCTTTACAAATTTTTTTCTTAGAAACATGCATCTTTTAACTTCACAAGACATTCATTAATGGACTGGACTCATGTGAATTACTTGTGGATTATTGTGATGATTTTATGAGCTGTTTGGACTCTCATTCTGACGGCACCCATTCACTGCAGAGGATCCGTTGGCGAGCAAATGATGTAATGATAAATCTCTTCCAATGGCCAAAAAAACTCATCTTTATCTTAGATGGCCTGAGGGCGAGAACATTTTGAGTATTCTTTTAAATTAACATATGAGCCAAATTTCCTGCTTATGTTTTTCTGGCCAGATAGAGTCATTCACATTGATTGGTTTGCTATCGATTTGTTTTGTTTCATTTTTAATAAATAACACCAATCAGTAACTCAATAATAAATACTGTGAATAAATATATTATAATACATATGTAATCTTTGGTGGACTGATGATTTGCCACTTATTATTCTGCGAGTAAAAGAAAATAAACACACTCCATAATATGGATGCAAATGAAATGAAGATAAGCACTTTTCTCAGCATATGCTTTGTATTGGAGGTACAAGTTTAAGTGCCCACTTCCAATGCGGCAGAGAAAGTACTAAAATACATATTCTGAGGGATCAAAACAAAAAGATACCACATAAAATAGCAAATGCAGGCGACTCCGCAATTTCCTTCTGGATTCTTCAATAGGATAATCAAATCGAACTGGACATTTAAAAACATTTGTGAATAAGATGTTTTGCAAATCTTTCCTCATGTGAATTTAGCACTGCCCATATAATATATAAGGCCCGAGAGTCTTTTGCATGTAAATAACGGTTGACAGCATACAACACACATCAGCAGGCAATGGATATCCATGATTTCTTCTTTAAGACATCAGTGCAGTGCAACATTTTTTTTCAGCTATGGGTGATTGTCTTAAAATCTGTAATAAGCACATCCTGGGCTGCCATAGCCCTCTGCTGTGCTTTATATTTGAAGAAACAGGCATTTCAAAATACATGGGTGCTAGTGAAGTCTGAAGACAAAAAGCAAACCTTTAATAACAGCAACAAAACCAAAGGTGCACACGGTGTTTCTTATGACCGTGTAGAGATGTGACAGATTATTTGCCGAACTAAAGCCCCTGCAAATCCTAGAGGTTTTTCCCTGAAAGACAGTCCCGTTCACTCTGTGGAGCTTAGATGGCGCTAATTAAAATTGGATTTGGTTATTTAAATATAGCTTTTTTTGTGATCCTGAAAAAAGACGGTTATTTTGTTTTGGGAACTACCAGGATCTCATCCCCATCTTGAATGCTGTAAGAGTGCAAGGCCCGTGCGTTGTACTTCAACTCGTCGGGGCCAAAGGCAGAACTCTTGTCGATGTAGTACAGACGCATGTTGCTGGTGGGGAGCTGCACAACAGTCCTCAGCTGCTTCTTCAGCCCTGCGACCGTCTGGTCCAAACGGATACTCACCTGCTCCACTTTTTCTTCATAGCGTACCTCCACTTTGGCATGGAAACGTGGTCTCAGGTCAATCTCAGCCAGAGGAGCCAGTTTCCCATATTTGGTCACCAAGCAGTGATATCTCCAAAGCGAAATGCAAATTTTAAATTAAATTCAGCCTTTCACTACATGGGTAAACCAAAAATCCTACTTAAAAAGTCAAAATACTGTAAAGCAAGCACTTTTAGCTACACTGCAAAAAAGCTGTCTTTGGAACAATTTTCACTGAGAAATTACTAGTAAATTTTACAAATAACTACAAGTAGCACATTGAAGTAAATGTGATTTTTTTTAAAGACTGTAATAGTATGTACTTGTAAAACATAATTGAAAAAAATATTTGTTTTATTCACACCTTTTTTTTTTTTTTACAGTGTATGCAAAAATATTTTGTTCTGAAATGTATACATACAACATTTTAAGTGTAAAAAAAGGTTTCTGTTGCATTCTCAGCACTGCCACTTGCGGTTTAGCATGAACTGTCTTCTAAAGACAAATCTCTCTTTCAGGTGAATTTAAAGGTTAGAGAAAATGTTTACTTTCACTTCTAGCAACTTAGAGGGATAATAAGTTTAAATCGAGCTTATAATTATTTATAATAGGAAGAATAATTACATTAAATTATAATTATTTAATAAACAATACATTTTATTTAATATGCTTATAGTGTGTTTATGGTGTTAATAATACTTCTTACAAAATTGACATATGTGTTATATATATATATATATATATATATATATATATATATATATATATATATATATATACATAGTAAAAAAAAGTCAGCTGCATTGAAATAAAGCAAAATCCTATAACATAAAAAACATACTATTTGATTGTAAATACAGAATGTTTCCGAACCATGTTTATGCTGAATGTTGGACAGTTGGACAGACCACAAGATAATGGAATGAAATGTATGGATTTCAAGGAAACAACCACAGGCATCAGTCTGTATGAGTACACAGACCAAAAGTTTAAAGAACAGCGCTGCCTGATACGGTGTCT
Organism: Carassius gibelio; assembly: GCF_023724105.1. Lineage (NCBI taxonomy): Eukaryota > Metazoa > Chordata > Actinopteri > Cypriniformes > Cyprinidae > Carassius > Carassius gibelio. The sequence goes on along the minus strand of NC_068410.1, from coordinate 14,560,056 downwards.
ACACCAGATGCAACAGTTGTTGACCATCGTTTAAACAGCTAAAATCTGTCTACACTTGAAGCAACCAAGATACTGCAAATCAATTTGTCCTTTGTCTATGTGTGTTAGAATAAGAGCAGGTGCTTCAAGTATGTCATAAATAGACTGGGGCACCAGTTCACTGTTGGTGATTTGTCAGTTGGTGACTGCATCAAGTATACACTATTGTGGTTAGTTACATTCTTTGCATCTGGTGTAGACAAGGTGTGAGTCCAAGAGCTATTCAATAAGGTTCTAAATAGTCTACACCAGTGTTTCCCAATCCTGGTCTTAGAGAACCCCCAACACTGCACAGTTTAGATGTCACCTTAATCTAACAAACCTGATTCAATTCATCAGCTCATTAGCAAAGACTCCAAGGCATCAAACATGTGTCAGAAAAGACATACATCAATAACATGCAGTGTTGGGGGTTCTCCAAGACCAGGGTTAGGAACCAGTGGTCTATACTACAGTGTTCATGCATAAGATACCTGTGGGGCAGCGCTTCCTCTGAATGATCCAAGTGATAACGGATGAAGAATCTCTCAGCATCTTCTCTCTCGCCATCCGTCACGACACTCCCATTCAGGGAGGTCACTGATGGCAGTCTGCAGGCAAGAGCAATGACATCTTCTCATCAACATTTCTACAACATTACTATCAGTTTCTAATGAAAATTCTGCCATTATTTACTCTGTCGTAACATTCATCCCTGAAAGATGCATTGGACTTACTGGGCTATCATTAGACTGCGACGCTCCATGCTTGTGTAAGCTTGCAGTAGAGGAATGCCTTGCAACCTCACTTCTTCTAGTTTGGGCAGACAGTTTAGCTTCTCAATGTCCTCCCATCGATTAAGTCCTATCTCACAAAAAAAAAAAAAAGTTTTTATAGGATTTATGTAATTACACTGTACTAAAATAGTAATAAATAGAGAATTACACACATACTATGATTATTTACACGCATTTCCCAGCAACTGTCACTAACACAATGATACCTGAGTTATGCAGATTGATGCTTCGAAGGTTAGGGAAGAGCCTCTGAAGGATTTCTACCGAGTCTTGGATGGAGCTCAGGTTGTTGTTGGCCATAACCAGAGTGTCGAGTGCAGGAAACATGGAGCCAAATTTTCGTACTTCACTCCACTCCTGGAGGTTGTTATCTGTGATGTGAAGCAGACGCAGTGTGGGGCAGGGCATGGCGGCCGGTGTCACAGTGGTGTACTCATTAAGGCACAGGAACAGCTCCTCTAGTCTGGACAAAACAGATCATTATTAGTGGTCATACCAGAGACAACTTCATAAAATCTACTGGTTCACTTTAAAGCAAGAAAAGAGCTGGTCAGTCTGGGCATATATTTTCTCAAAACAACAAAAACGACTCACTCAGGCATCTCTTGTGTGAATGTGTGCACTGTTTCCCAGGACACCTGCGTATTGTTAAGAACGAGGCGGCGGATGCTAGAAAAGGCCTTTGTGCAGTCCGGTTCCAAGACTGCATCACTCAGCTGATTAGAGCTGAGGTTCAAGAACTCCAGGTTCGGGATGTTAGAAACAATCTTGCCGATCTAGAACAGATCGAAGGGTTAAAAGACACATTTTAGGGACATAAAAATGTAGAATATTCACACACACACACACATTTATGAATAGAATGTAAAATGAAACTTCTATAACATTATGAATGCCATTAGTCACTTTTGATCAGTTTAATGTGTCCTTGCTGAATAAAGGTAAATTAGTTTATCTTTAAAAAAATCTTACTGACCCCAAATCTTTAAACAGTAGTGTATGTTTATTTATTAATAGTACTGTATATTTACAGATCATAAAATCAGTCATTTCAGTCAGTTTCTCAAATAAAGGAATTTTTTGGCACTTTTTCTGGATTTTTATTTGGAGCTTGACAACTTCTTCACTTTGAATAGCTGTTTTACAACATAAGGTTGTTTAGCAATTCTTTAAAAATGTCTCCTTTTGTGTTCCAGAAAAAAATATAACAGCATATGAAATTGGCTGAAAATGAAAGTGTGGATCCTCAGACCAACTAACTCACCTCATGCCAGTCTTGGAGCTTGTTATGGGACAGATCAAGTTCAACAACATGAGTACAGAAGGCAGCGATTTCTCCCTCTTCTCCTGCATGACTGATTCCACAGCCATTCAAAACCAGAACACTGGGCAGGTTCAGACGGTCTGCAGGCAGAATGACCACATTACTAATGGACCACAAAACGCAATAACAGCTTACAGCTGCTGAAGGAAAAACTAAAATCACCTTACATGACTTGTTAAACTAAAGGAACCTTACATGACTTGTTTTTAACTAACCCAAGCCTCACCTTTCATAGGTGATCCCTGATGTACAGACGGCACAACCACGACACCCAGGCCAGGACCCCGACGGCAAGGGAAGTTTTCCGGGCTGTACTTCTCACAGATCGCCTGCATAAAACTGCGGCCTTCTGTCTCAGAAGCTTCCATTGCACCGGTTAACACTGTGCACCTTATGCAACTGTAGATACACAGTTGACAAAACGTTTATAGAGACAAAGTGTGTCATTAAACTATATCAGGGTCATTACAATCGGCCATGAAAAATCATGATCGTGCAAAAATTATCCACTAATGAATAAGCATATCAAATATGTTTTTCCTAGATTAACCAATATGAAAAGCAAGAATACTAATGGCTCTCACCTGCTGTGCAATTTGTCTTCACAGGTCCAAAGTCACAGCTGTGCCATAAAATAACATTTACTTTTACTACTAAAGTTATTTGTCCTTTGAGTGTCAGGGTTCAAAGGAAAGAAGTGGCTGCAAACCAGCAAAGAGACTGGGCTCTGCGCAGCGTCCTCACGGTACTTCTCAGAGATAACGGCGCTCTGAAGAAAGAAGACACCACAAGGACAGATGACCAATTCACCTTCAGCTGTAACTACTCTAATCTGCCTCAACAAAGCCAACACACTCAATATGCATATGAAAAACATTAATGATGTTACAATTCAGAGCAGGTTTACAGGCTCCTAAGGGAAACATGAAAAAGAGACCAGCAGCATGTAATCACTCTTTCGACAGCTGTGTATATAACAGTACTAAAAGAACAATAGCTTACTTGTTACACAAAAAGTTGCCAAGACAATACACTGCCTAAAGCAGTTTCATTGAAGTCTAGCGTTTTGAGTATCAACTGATGTCTTTACATTTGACAACATGTTGCACATTTAATGCAGATTAACAAATACCTATTACATAAAAATAATGTCAAATAGTAGCTGTAGAGTATGGCTGAAATTAAAGAATAAAATCTATGAAACAATTATTTTAGTTGTGTTTAATTATACAGCCAGTTGCAATAAATGAGTTGATATTTTGTAATTTACAGAATATTTGTTTATATCTTAGCATACAGAAATAACTTTCAAAGAGACCATCCTTGCCCTACAAAGCTAGCACACATATACACAATTAGTTTTTTATGGTTTACAGTGACTCCATATTCACAATGTTTTTATACTGTACAGACTGCATTTTCTATCGCCCTGCACCAACCCTACCCCTCACAGAAAACTTTGTGCATTTTAACATTTTCAAAATAAATAAATCATTTTTTAAGCCTTTTGAATTACGAGGACACCGGAAGTGTCCTCATAAATCACCCTTACATTGCAATACCCATGTCATACCCATGCCATTAAACAAATGTATGTCTTCATAAACATGTACACACACGCAAACAATAAAGGTTAGTGATTTTATAATATAACGTTACCAGGACATGCTAAATCAGTGTCAGGTAAATTCTGTTGAGCTACTGTACGAGGATATGTATATTAAAGCTGACAGCACCAGTCACCAAAACAGACGACGCGAAACGAGAATGCATCTTTGTAAGTCAACACCTGAGAAGGATCATACTTCAGCTAATATTTAGCTAGCTTGAGCCGAGAACATCCCTCCATCATCAGAAGGTGTCTTACACTGAATGAGCTTCGAGACAGGACGCTGTAATCAAAACCAACTCCCAACCGTTAGTTTAACCACGTCATGTCATTTGTCAAGACTCTCCAAACTGCTCCGCGTCACTCTTGTTATTGTTGATAAATCTGTCACGGAAGTGGCGTCACTCCAGCTGGGTGCTCTTGATTGGCCCGTTCAGTTGTGCTCTACGTCTGAGCGCCCTCGCTGGCGGAGCAGAGAATAACAAGCATTTAATAAAAGGCATTTTTTTTCTCAATTTTAAATACATTTATAGATCGAGTAGTTTCCATGTTTTTTTATGTATTCATTATTTTATATTTTATTTACACCATGAACTAATAATGCAAAAGATGATCAGAAAAGATGAGTCAGTGCAGAGGGTCACTCGTGACTGACCGAGGAGGAGTTAGTTAAGCATCACTGATCATGCCAGAACCTTATACAGTCTATGGGCAGAACATTCTAGTAAGGTACAGAAATATCTTTGATTTCAGACCAAATATCACAAACCGTAGTGCTGATTCTGATCGCTTAATACTTCCCTCTAGTGGTGGAAAAACATCTCATAGCACTTTCGATTATCCATTTCTTTGGTCTTTTATTTTTTGCTCGCTTATGTTTTTGTTGTTGTTGTTGCTGTTTTTTGAGCAAGGTGCCAGTGTTAGGGGAGTCAAAAGATAATTACGTCATAATTAGGGTTGCCAAATAAATTCAGAAATAGAAAATAAGGGACATTTGTGATATTTTATCTTTTAATCTTTAAGAAAATAGTGTTTATTCTTTAAGAAAATAAGGGATCTAAATATTTGCACTGTACCGCAATGTAGGCTATGTCTGCAAGCAAGTATAAAGAAATAATCACAATTGTTTATTTAACCTATTTATGAACAGCTATTCCTAAAAAAAAAATAATAATTAGCCGGAGTAAATTGTACCAATATAAAATTGTGGCTTCACAAGTGTATTATTTAGGAGGTGAACTGCAAATTACAAAATGGCATGAGATTTAAAATGTAACAACTTAAGGTCGATGAAACGTCAGTCAATAAAACATTTTAAACAATGGCACTTAAAGTTTTTAACTAAAATATTACAACAATAGCCTTTGAATGAATGAAAATGCATATTTTTCATTTAAAGAAAACATGGAGGGTTGTTTTGGTGCTTGGATTTGTACAACCATAATAATCAATGCAAAAAATAATCGATTTCCTGACTTTCTGGTTGTTGGGCTCATGATCAATAAGTTTTTTTTTTATTTTTTATGATCAAGAAGTTGTTTGCATACAGTCGGCATCTAGTCATAGTTAGGGGCGTGGCGATTTCACAATTCAGTATAAACACATGGGAGTATAGCCTAATGGTACACAACTTTAAAAGTATCATGTTTTAATTAATTTGTTAAATTTCAATTTTTAATGTAGCCTATGTGTACGTTAAAAGTACCATTATGGCAGTGAGAACTAAATTAAGATTAATGTTTTGGCATATGATATGTTTATTTACCAATCAGATAAGAGTAAATGGAGAGTCAGCGAGAGCCTCACTGAGAGAATCTTGCAGAAAAAAAAGAAAGACGGAGCTGTACATATCGGTTTATTTCGGGAACTTTTTGACCCACATGCACAGCATGTCATTTATACATTTGCTACAGTAAGTGCCTCTGCACCAACGTTACGTTAACATCTCACGTCACAAGAAAATCACCAACCTTTGAACGTGTCAGTCATAGGGCCCTATGAAAGCTTTTACTGTCTTTTTTTTATGAAATCTGTTTTATTTTTTTACAAAATTCCATTTTATTTTTTTCTAAATTTCGTTTTTTTCCGTTTAAATTTTTCTAGATTACAATTTTTCCTGTTTTATTTTTTATCAACTGCTTTTTAATGGCTACATTTAATTGTATTAATCAAAAAGCATGTCTAATTAATTAATTAACACTTATAAATTTTTACAATAATTTATTAAAGGTTAACAAAAATTACATGTTTAGGGACCTATGAAATGTTTTATCTTTTCTTCACCATATGTTTTATTCTTAACTAATTCTGTGTTTGAGCATGCCTAATTATTATAATATGTTCGAGTCCGAGTCAATACCGAGTCATAATGCACACGAGTCCATGACAAGCCCAAGACCATTAAAATACAGTCTCGAGAGTCGAGACCGAGTTCCAGACCGAGTCTGAGTCTCAAGTACTCAACACTGGATCCAACCTCCAAATGACAAAACTAATTTGAATGAACAAATTAATAAAATATTGTGTGATCTATAAATGAAAGAGTTAAAACAATGCAATAAGTTTTATTTTGATTGGCATGACTTCAATAAGTAGCCTATATAGATCTCATTGGCATAATCACAGTGCTCTCCAGATCATAGACCAGCTATTGTACAATACATAGCTATGCTAAATACAGTACTGTTTATCACTTTATGATTTGCACTTTACAAAATTGCCAGTGCATGCAGAAATATTACCCGCAGATTCTTGAATTAGACTGAATTAGATTGCCTGCTAAAACAGTTCACATAAAAAAGAAGGTATTTAGTCATTTCCTGAGACTAAGAGTAAACTCTCACTCAGGAAGTAATGTGCCAAGTTTGACAATCTGTTTTATGAGAACTACTCATCGACATAAAACATATGCTCAGAGATCATATTAATGCCAAAATGGAAGTTGATTTGGCCTTTTTGAAGTCCGCAAAAGGTCTACTGAAAATGTCAGAAATGGTGAGACATCTTTACAAATTTAACATGATTGTTTTCATATTTGTGATCCTTTTTTTTGGAACGAAAAAATGCTCAACTAATCGCAATCACTTACTTATTTAAATAGTTATTGCATAGGCTTGATACATTCTTAAAAAGGGAACAATGTAGGCCTGTTAACTAAAATCGCATTACACTTTACATTTCAGTCAAGTAACATCTAGTCATCTTACCATAAGTCCTTAAATACACTTTTTTCATTTTCAGGTATGTGTCTTTGTGGCTTTTGTGCGTTATGCAGTGGCATCTAGGCCGCCCTACATTGCAGCGACATGCATGGAATTTTTCATCACACTTGGTTTTTTTCTGCTCTACCTACTGAAACTCAACAAGATTTTCACTCTCTTCTTCTGGCCTCTTATTGTAAGAGCATAAATCTAGTGTGTTTGATTGAATGAATGCACATATTTTGCAGCATTGTTATTGCTCAGAGAACTTTGTATAACACAACCAGTGCCTGCCACTGCAGCTTTGCAAACAGAACCATTGGTAATGACCTCATGTTCTCACAGGATGTGTTCAACTCGTTCTTTGCAGCTGCACTGATGTGTATTCTTAGCCTGGTAGCAGTTTCCACATACACAGTGAAGGCCACTTTGAGCGGAGGGGTGAGAAACCGTACATCCTCCATTCATTGAACTCTCTCTTTATCTTTTTAAGCACTATGCAGACTTTAAATCATTCATAATTTTTCAAACCTATGTGAATACTCACTGTGAATGACCCAAACATTACGATGCAACATGTTTCCACAGATCGTGGGTTTTGTGGCTGCAGCCTTGTGGTCTTTGGATGGTTATATCCATTTCAAAAAAATCAAATTCAACAATCCAAGAACCAGCCCAGAGGCCCAAACAGGGTACAATTAAAGCTTTGCAGAACCAGCTGTCTCATTTTGTAAGCAGACCTATTTTGTAAAACCAAAATAAGATTGTAAAATTATATAGGTATAATGTATTCATTATTATTATTAACAAATAGAGTTGCCACTCTTTCCTGTAAACTAAAGTCTCCAGAAATGTCTCTGGGAATGCATATTGCTTTAATACACATAAGTGTGCATGATGAAACCTATCCACAAATATTCACCACTCAAAATAAATTCCTCTAAAAATTGAGCAACATGTTGTTATTGTCTCAACGTTAAGAATGATGATGTTACAGTATGTTCTTGTTCTCAAAGTAAAAATGCACTTTGTCTGAAAGATTGTTGTTATCCAAAGTTACTGATTTGAGGTATTTGACCAAAGCATGAGAGAACCGTGCCAAAATTGTAAGCGCAGAGAAAAGAAAGATGGAGCTGTACATATCAGTTTATTTTGGTAACTTTTTGCCCCACATGCACAACATATCATTTAGACATTTGCAACAGCAAGTTTTTTCACACACACAGACTGGTTCTATGCAGTTGATCTGTTTTGCAGTTCTTTAGAATGCTTTCTGTTCACTGTTCATGCTTGCAAATCACTGTTCACATGCTTGCAGTACTTTTGATCGTATTTTAGCGACAACAACGTGCCAAAAGTGTAAGCGCAGAAAAATGGAAGTCAGAAGCATGCATATCATATTTATTTAGCTTTATCATGAAGCTGCAGTTTCACAATTCTTGATTTACACTTATGAATGACAGTAAAATGCTACAAATAATTTTTTTCTTACGCTTGAAATGCGATTTACACCTTCACAAAGCTTATCTTGCGCATGCAAATTAAATTTACGCTTAAAGTTTTATGTACACTTCCACAACTCCTATCCTACTTTGCTAAATGTGCATTTGTGCTAAAACCTTGGCTGGTTTAGGCCTGTCATGGATAAATAATGATGACAATAAAACCACCAGTAGACAGCAGCAAGCGTCAGATAGGTTGGATAGTATGCACATTAGGATTTAGGGACCATCTGAATGGGCCTTTGAATCATTGGCTTATTTTATTAGTTCAAAAACCGATTCATTCAAGGAATGAAACATCGTGTTACAATGCACTGTTGTATAAAATGAATATGTTTGTGCTTCCGCATGTAGGCTTACTAAAATTCTGAAAATTACATTGCTTGTGCAAAGAAATTAAAAACTCATTACTGGGTATTTTTTTTTTCTTTAATTTATTGAATTATAATGTAACAGATATGCAGGTCATCGATTCATGGGTTAAATTCAGGCATATAAAATGAAACCTTTTTACACTAAATGCCTGGCCTGGCGCCAGCCTGGCTGGATTTAGATTATTTACGACAAGAAATTCCAGAGTCACCCGTGCGAGCCTCAAAGGAGAAACGAAACACATTCCACACACACACACACACACACACACACACACACACACACACACACAAAAAAAACTTTTTGTATGCTCTTTATGTAAGTCCAAACCTATTCCAGATATGTATCTGGAATAGGTTTGTGTTGCATAAAATGGTTAATCCTTGTTATGCGAGGATTATATTTTGCTGACTTATAAATTGTGTCTAAAATGTGAAAATGTGTCTCCTAATTTTAATGCTCTCAAATAGAATCTGAGTGTAACACTACCCCCTTTGCAGCTCTTAAAACTTTATGACCCCACTGGGAAACAGGACAGGAAGAAGCCAAGTCACTGGCATCTTCTCTCAATGCATTCTAAACTATTACCTTTTGTTTTTATGAATTCTAAATGTATTAAGTATTTCTTTTTGGTACATTAGATGTTTTCCATAATTAAAAATTGGAGTATCCACAATTTTATTGTGTGTTAATCTTTAAATGTGTGTAATACTGCATTTGAATGTAACTTCGTGTTTCTATCAGTTATATATGTACTGTTTGGTGTTTTTGGAATTGTCATGTTGTGACCCAACTATCCACCTGTATAAAAGGTGTGTAAAAATGTATTAATCTTGAATTACGAACTTGCTAGAATATCACTGCTGAGATCTGACAAGCCTAAGTTATTAGGGTGGGTGTTTCCACAGAGACAAAGGAACTTTTTCCCGCTTCAGATCGCGGACGTTCATTGGTTGTTCACGCGAACAGAGGCGTGAACCATCTCAAGCCATAAGAGCTGATCTAAGAAGGTCCGCCCTCTCTCTTACTCCTACTCCCTTCCCTCCTGCTTCGACCCTGGTCGCTCCTGCTCGTCCCTCTGTGCGTCTTGGGCCGCGCTCCTATCACCGTCCCCCTCAGCACAGGGGCTGAGAGGACAGCCATTCTCAGGGCTCCTTTGGAAGCTTTCGTTTCCGTTGTTTTTGTTTCTTTTCTTTACTAAGTTTATTCAACTATTCGCCTCTCCACACAAGGAAGATGAATTCTGAAATATTGTTTGTTGGACCTTTCAAATTCCGCGCGATTCCGCAGCAGCCCCGGGCCGGAAGACAAAGAGACCACGCTCACGCCAAGCTCCAGCGCAGCTCACGCGCGTGCCGGTCTGCCGTCACACAAAGACTCTGCAAGTATCATTTTCTATGGAGATTTAAATGCTGCTTAAAGTTTGTCTATGATTTGAGTCGTTGTTGGCGTCCAAGGGTTACTGTACTTGTGAGTTTGCATGACTGAGCTCTTTTTGTGACCACGCTCTATCTCACCTCTCTTTCGTCCCTTATCTCTCATTCATTCTCTCTCTCTCTCTTTCTCTCCCTTATTTGGATTACGTTATGTCCTGTACAAAGTTTACTGTCTGTAGTGTCGTACGCGTATTTACTCTGTGTGATTTGTAGTTTGATGTATTATTAGTTCAATTATTAAAAAACCATTTATATCCATGATTGCCTTTGTCTAACACGCTCACATTACGAGTTAATGAGATGCCTGATCTAGCTACAAGCTTTACTTTTAGAAACTAAATTTATCATAATGATAGGATAATGTTTTCATGGCCAGAGAATATTTTTCCTTGAATTATAAGAAGTGATAACTTTATTGAAAATTGATAAGTTAATCTTACGGCCGTTTGCTGGACAAACCACTGTTTGATTTGCAGTAATTTATAGTAAGAGATATCACAATAATTGATATGAAGAATGGAATATTGACATATTAATGAGTAAATTACAGTGCCCTGTAATGAGTTATTGATGAATGCAATTGAGCTATTTTTCATAATCAATAAAATTTAGTGTAACTGTCATATGAGATATATATTAATCATATTCCTGATTAATTATTCAAATTCCCTATACAGTATATCATTTGAGTTAATTATTATGTACAACCCAGTGACCCAGTGCGGCTACAATAAGGTTATTTTACCTGTATTCTAATAGACTTCATCCAATAGACTTCACATACAGCACAATAACATTATGTCAGGGGAATGTTTTTAAATTCTAATGAAGGAGAAATCATCCCTTTTCTGTTGTCTTCTTTTTAAAGAAATGTATGAATCGTAAGGGAGGATGGTAGTTTTACTGAGGGGATGCTTTTTTTTAATTTTTTCTAAGTTCACTCAATCTGACATAATGATATCATCACATGGCACAGCTAATTGGTCCTTGTAGTATCAGCAGCCAATGAGCTACCTGCTCAACATTCAAATACTTGGGTAGTGCTTGCTGTAGCAGTTGCAGCAGGCTTTAGAACCCCCTGCCTTTCCCAGCCCCACCTGTATAGATTTGCTATGGAGTGATTCATGTATGTTATATCAGGGTTATTTCATATATTATATGTGTTTGTTTTTGTTCTTACATTCTTACATCAGCATGTTGTGGATGTAATTGGCAAAAGCAGGTCTCGGTACTTGCTCTATTAAAGCAACCACAGCAGCAGCAGATTTATTCCGTTAAGACCAAACACATTAACATTGTCATGTACATTACCGTGTCAATCCCTCCAAGAGTTGTCATGTGAGAAGTATATATATAGATATATATATATATATATATATATATATATATGTGTGTGTGTGTGTGTGTGTGTTTGTGTGTGTGTGTGTTTTCAAAATTATTTATGCTAATCCAATATAATTGTGCAGAGTAACATATCGAATGTGTGAATACTGGTGTGAAGACATCTGTTGTCTATTCTGTGGCATTCTTCCTCAGGCACAGTGATTAAAGTATTCTGCTTCAGCCCGCTCACCTGCAAATAAAAATGTAATAAAGCTTCTGTGGTGCCAAGACTTTAATGTCTAGAAATAATTAAGTGCTGAGTAATTTAGACTTACTGGTCTGGTAATAATCATAGACTTTTACAACTGCTGGCTTGAGGTTTTTAACTGAGAAGATTTGTCTAATACGTAGTGCTGGGCGGATGTGCATGTACTTCTGAACCTGTAAAACATATAAAACTCAAATTACATTAGATTAATCAGTGCTATGAGATTGTACAGCATTTTTGCTACATTATATAAGGGTTCAAAATAGATTTTATAGTTAATTATTTTAATCACACTGGTTATCATTATAAACCATACATGTCATCATTCCCACCTCTTGAAGATACATGATCACGTGGTCGTCTTTGGATTCAACACGATGTACTGCTTTCTTTAACTGTGAAATTTTTTTTTTTTTTTAGTGCAAATTAAAATATTATAAAAGATTAGGGGAAATGTGCAACATTTACTGTAATGGATGGTAACTTAAACTGCCTTACCACATCCAGGGAAGAGGGCTCTAGTTTGAAACCAGACAAGAGTTTCATATCTACAATGACCATGTTTGAACTGTCTTGTGTCCCAGTATAACTGAACAGATAACAAAAAGTTAAAAAATATAGAATACTACAATAAACAACTAAAGAATTAAATCCTAACATGCTGAGAGCTAAGGTGTAAATTAAAATCCACTCTTACATAATATCTAATACGACATCCAGAATTTGTTCTTTCCCGATCTGACACAGACCTTCAGTCCTAGAAAAGATTTGTAATGCCTTAGAATCCTTGGGAGTGGGGATATTGTAGAAAAGAGACATCTAGAAAAGAGTCACAGAACATTAGGACATCTCTTTAAGCTGTCGTCATAATGTGGTTTTCATTTGTTTTGCTGCAGTTCACAGACCTGCAGAGACACACAGGCTGAGCCCTTCACTTCAATGCTGTATTTGGCTGGGACGTCCTGCAGCTGCTTTTCCTGGTACAGTAACTTATTGTCCTGATTGACATCAAAGTGGTGAGTGTCTGCTGCTGACTGTACAGTCACTGTGCTGGAGCCGTCAGAGCTGAACACTTTGGTAGCATACAAAGACAGAGCCTGAAGAGCCACCACTGTGTCCTGAGAAATAAATGTGTTCAGTAATGTGTCTTTTACCCATTATTCAGCAATCAAGTGTTTGATTTGAGTAGTTTGAGTCACCTGTGTGGAGGAGAATCCTCCATAGGCATTCTGCTGCTTCACAAGCCAGCTGACAATCCTGTTAGCAAAGCCCAGATCAGCTGTAGTGAGTGAATCAGCAGAGAGAACAGCTAGCAGCACATATGAGCTGATCTCCACTGCCAGAGAATCAGAGTCATCAGCAGAAGCAGACTGAGACCAGTGGAGATGAGACCCTTTAGGACACATGGGCAAAAGAGACACCATTAACTCAACAAAATAATAAAAAAAAAAAAAAAATTAAAGTCATGAAAGACAACAAAAAGTAACCAGAAACTAATTTCTTACCATCTGAAATAGCAGCATTCTCCAGTTTCTTGAAAAGCTGATGTCGAGTGTCCGTGTCTCTAGCCAGACTGAAAGTGTAGGCGAGCAGAGCAGTGGTGTAAGTGTTTCGGTTATCACCAACAAAATGCTTTAAGTATGATAGACCTTTGCTCACAGCAGGATCCTACAACAGAAACAGTTGAAGATAAGAGCTTTATAAAATAGTACAGTTTATGCTTGAAAACATGTAGACTGTACTGACCGTAACGGATGTGTTCAGCTCGAGAAGTGATGCAGTTATATAGGCAGTTATGGTCACATCGTCACTTACACCCCCCTAAAATACACAGCAAATAAAGGCATCTTTTACCAAAATGGTCATTTTTAAATAAGCAATTTTGACTTCTTAACAAGACATATAATATTGAGAACTAAAATTGCTAAAGTCATTAAAACGTCTCAAGGTTACAAATGTAACCCTGGTTCTTTGGAGGAACGAGACGCTGCGTCGAGCGCTTTGGGGAACGTCCCTGACGAGACCGACTCTGAATATCGTGTGCAATCTGTCCAACGGAAGGGCCTGACGTCACAGGCAGAGTGACGTAGCGACCAGGAAGCTATAAAGCTGGCTTCAGCTTTGAGTAGGGAAGCAAGTGCCGGCAGGGGTGCCGGGAGTATGGCTCTGCGACGCAGCTTCTCGTTCCTTTAAGGAACCAGGGTTACATTCGTAACCTTGAGACTTTCCTTTTCAGGAACTCGAGCTGCGTCGAGCGGTTTGGGGAACGATGTGCTCGCACTGGACACATACAATTTAGCTTTTCCTGGTCTAGCTCCCGAAAGGGAGGAGGGCAGAAGGCCTGCAGTACGACAGGTTGTGGTGTAACAGAGGGAACCTTTGGAACATAACCTGCTCGAGGGTATAAGAATGCTTTGGCCATACCAGGGGCAAAGTCTAGGTAAGTAGGGGCCACCGAAAGGGCCTGAAGATCTCCAACTCTCTTTAGTGAGGTGATTGCCAGAAACAGGGCAGTTTTAAGCGTCAGATGTCTATCTGAGATGTCTTGTTTTGGCTCGAATTGAGCTTTACAAAGAGCCTCTAAAACCGAGATAGGTATAAACGGAGGTCGGAGCCAGCTCCAAATGGGCGGGTCAGCTCCAAATGGGTGGGACTTCAGCTCCAAGTGGGCTGTACAAACCTCCAGAGCCTTTTGATTGGTTTATTTAATGTCATGGGGTTAATAAAAAAAAAAAGACGGCGTCAACTTCCCAAGGCTTTTCAGCGTCAAGAAAGAGGAGTTTGAAGGGGTAAGTCTAGACTTGTACAACGTATTACAAGTTGCGAAAAAGTGCAGTATCTTGGCGGTTGATGTTTTAGTCTTGACGTAGTTAAATCATGATTACAAGCTCATTGCATTCAAGTTTGAAAATGGGAGGACATTCATGTGCAATTTTTTTTTACCTTCAAAACTCATATTTACCATTATTCCGAAAGGACGTTAAGACAGCATTAGCAGCACAGATAAATTACATCTTTATTGTGTCTGTTACCCTTTTGTGCTAAATATTTCTGCAATACATATAGGATTTACGCTGCAGATTACGGACACTGAAGACTAAGCAGGTATTGTTACTAACGTTACGTAAAATATGCAGGCCTATGTATTATAACTGCACTGATATTTAAGCGATCAATAACTATTAATAGATTTAGTACAGTGTTCCATAAGAATGAGTCTTAGTTAAAACTCCTAACTGATAATGCTTGGCTTTAACAAAGCTGGTCATTGTTTCAAAACAATTTTTAAATGTTATCTATTTTTACGTGTAACGTTAATCCAAACAATGTAATGCAATTGAAACATATGGTTTAATTACCAAATTCATTTTTCAATTTAATAATCATAACAGAGTGGATATATGAGGATAACTGCAGTGTCCACTACCATGCATTACATATCAACAGGTGTAGAATTAATTTTGTCATTGTAGGAAACACAAACAAACAAAAACATTATGTGTAAACTTTGTGTTACAGAAAGCTCAAGTCTGGGTGGCCAAAAGTTACATTTCAGTGATCTGGTTACCGCCTCTCTCTGCAAACCCAAAGGATCACTTTCCTGTAAACTTTTTTTTGTTCTTTCTATGCATCAAGATGTGTAATTTATTTTTTCTGAAGATTTTTGACTAATGTGTGTGTGTATGTGGGTCTTTGTGTGGATAAATTATGTTCATACTTTAAAGGTGGACATTTGCAACAGCGCTTGTCCCTAAAATTGCTCCAGGGGTATGGTCAGACACTGTCCTAAATGACAAATGTTGGAATGTAAATGACATTACATTCTGTGGACGTCTCACATAAATGTGCATTATACTGTAGTTAATGTTAACTTGTCAACAGTGAATTATTTTAGGATGTCATTGGACTGAATGTTTAGTAACTAATGACACTTCATTCCAGTAAAAATATAATCCATAGCATTGGAGTGAAAGCAGCAGCAAAGTGTTCCAGTGCTGATGAAAATCAAGCAGGTTAAAACCTCAGATTCCTTAAATATCTGTTCTAGAGGACTGTTTGGGGCTGGACAGATTTTGTTAGGGTTTTGAAGTCTGATGCTCACCAGCCCTACATTTATTTGTTCAGAAATGCAGTAGAAACATTCATATTGTAAATTGTAATAATATTTTACAATAACTCTTTTCTATTTGAGGCAGCAGCGGATCTACCCCAATCATCATTAACGGGACCCCAGTGGAGAGAGTGAGCAGCTTCAATACCTTCAAATGCCCTGCAAAGAGTAGCTGAGCGCATCTCCAGAACATCTCTCCCCTCTCTGCAAGACATCCACACCAGAAGATGTAATCTAGGACTGTTAAGATCCTTAAAGACCCCACCCACCCTGGAAATCCACTGTTTCATCTGCTACAGTCAGGCAGACCCTTCTGCAGTCTGATGGCAAAGACGGAGAGGCTCAGGAGGAGTTTCTTCCCTCATGTTATCAGACTACTAAACATGGACATTAAACACACTGCACTTTATAGACTGGTTGTTTAGGGCTACCCAATAACTCTCTGCACACTGCGCTTTTTTGACAACTTAACTAGGCATTTCATCCTCACTGCACATTGTTTACATCTCTGCACATCATCTGTGTAGCAGTTTCTGTGTAGCATCTCTACAAATCATCTGTGTAGAAGTTTAATACAGTATATTGTGTATATTTCATTATTTGTATTTAATTATCTCCAAAAAAAAAAAAAACTTTATTTTTTTCCTGTTGTTTCATTATTTGTATTTAATTTTCTCTTATTTTTTATTTTTTTGCACAGTCTAAAAAAAGTATGCCAGACCTACTTTTCACTGCTTTTTGCATGTCATATAACAAATAAAACTTGAATTTTTAATGGTTTGGAGCGTTACCTGTGATTGAGTTGGTGATAAAAAGGAGATGGGGAAATGAGTGTCTTAAATTGGACTTTGGTACCAATATTATTTTCCTCTTAAGTCTTGGAATGTTTTTTTATTATTATTATTAACTCTTGTATTACTATTTAGATTTTTTTTTCTTTTTTTTAAATTAAATGTTTATTTGTAAAATGTAGCCTACTTCCACGTGTGGCCTTTTGTAATGTTGTTTCACCTAGAGCCAAGGGGGTTGTAACAATCTAAACAATATAATTCTCCCTCAGATTTCAAACTTGCAATTAAGAAAAACATTCACATACAGTAAACATTTTATTGCTCTAAATTACTCATTCATTTTCTTGATACTGATATAATTATAAAATTAATATAATTTAATATACTTGAATGTTTGCAGTTGTCACAAAATTATATAACCTCTTGTTAATTAAATTTAAACTACAATGAAAAACAATAAATCTGTTTTTCATTAGTATCGCTACTTTATGCCATCCTCATTCGCGCGCACCCCGACAATGACGCAATGTGAAATTTCCGTTTAAATCCCGCCCATTTGTAAAAGTCCCGCCCACTAGCGGCAAAAGTTCCTCCCACTTGGAGCTCTCCGTGAAGTCCAGCCCACTTGCGGCAAAAGCTCCTCCCACTTGGAGGTCTCCGGGCTGCAGCGATACCTACTTGCTAAAACCACAACCAAATCCCAGGGGGGAACACTGGATCATACTGGAGGTCTCAGCCTCAGCGCACCGTGGAGGAAACGTGTAACTAGGGGATGTCTTCCCAGAGGCTGGCCATCGAGAAGGGCGTGTTAGGCCGCAATGGCCACCACGTAAACCTTCAGCGTGGAGTGGGTAAACCCTGCAGAGAGCCTAGCCTGTAGAAACTCCAGAACTGTACCAACTGGGCAGTTTGCTGGGTCTAGCTGGCGGTCTCTGCACTCGTTTAGGGAGCTCTGGATTGAAGGAGAGTCTCAACAACCTCAGTTGAGAGACCAGCTGCTAACAGTTGTGCCCCCTCAGGGGCCACACCCACAGCTTCCACAACTCTGGGCGAGGGTGAATTATCGTACCCTGCACCTGTGAGAGTAGGTCTGTCCTGATCGGTATCTCCCGTGGAGAGCCGTCGAGGAGCGAGACTAGATCTGTGCGTACAGACGAAGCCTCGGCCAGGTCTGTACCAAAGCGTCCAGTCCCAGAGGAGCTGGATGAACTAGAGAGAACCAGAGGGGACAATGCGATGTCTCCTGAGTCGCAAAGAGGTCCACCTGGGCTGTACCAAACACTCTCCATATCTGCCTCACCACCTCGGGGTGAATTTTCCATTCCCCGGGCCTCGGCCCCTGCCTTGACAGTATGTCTGCTCCCACATTCAATCTCCCAGGAATATACACTGCCATAAGGCTGCCATAGACCGCCCAATCGCGAGAGCGGTCTCTTTAGTGGCGTGGAGGGAGAGATCAGCAGTCTTTCTAAGTTCTTCGATATCTTCAGACTTAATCCCCTCCCCTCGTCAATATCTCCTAGCAGGTCAGCCTGATAAGTTTGTAGGACTGCCATAGTGTGAAGGCAAGCCCCAGCCTGACCTGCTGCCACATAACCTTTGCCCACCAGTGATGATGTAACTCTAATAGGCTTTGCGGGGAACGTCGGAGCCTTTAGCGACGATGCCGACCCGGGCGACAGATAGTCCGCGAGTGTCTGTTTGACCCGTGGCACCGCTCTATAACCCCACTCTCCCAGCCCCATCACATTGCCATAATATAGTGAATCGGGGCCAAAGAGGCGGGTCGAATAAGGATGATTCCACGATCTCGATATTTCGTCGTGGAGATCGGGAAAAAATGGTAGGCTCCGACGTGGAGGTGGTTGCTTCGGCCGCAGAAAGTGTTCATCTAACCTGCTTCTCTGCGGCTCAGAATGTTTTTCAGCAGGCCATTCGATTTTTAATTTATCGACTGCGCGTGTAACCAACTCCAAAAGCTCCTCATATTGGGGCGACAGGGGTGGCGAATCCCCAGCAACAGTCTCCACATCGACCTCCTTGGAGGAAGAGAGGTGAAGAGCTGATCCCTCACCCTGGGGGGAAGAAACCGACGAGCGTGATTGGGTGCCGGATCTGGCAGATGAGGAAGGAGATAAGGACTGGTCCGTATCCATTCCCTCTGACAGATCCACCTGCGAACCCCACGAGTGCAGCAGCCGTTCTGCCTAGGCAGAAGCGGGGCCAGCACCGCGGGGAACGCTGGTGAAGGCTCCCTCTTTGAAGAAAGCCCTCCGGGATCGAAGCATCCGCATTGTCAATCGATCACAATGCGGACAGTCAGCCCCCTTTAGGCATATTGAGCTGTTCTAGCGATCTTTTAATGCTTGAGAGACAGACAACAATAAATAGGACCAACGGGACAGACTTTTGTTGACATGCACACACAGAGCGCTTGCTGACAGACATGAAGCTGAAGCCAGCTGTATGGCATGTGCTTTTGTAGCTTCCTGGTCGCTACGTCACCCCGCCAGTGACGTCACGCGCTTCCGTTGGACAGATTGCACACGATATTCAGAGTCGGTCTCATCAGGGACATTCCCCAAAGCGCTCGACGCAGCTCGAGTTCCTGTAAAGGAACTTATTTCAGACAATATATTTTATTATTCTATATTATTTGTATTTTTTCCTTTCATAATTTTAAGCAAGCATGTACAAATTTTGCTTCATTATAACAAACATTTACACATGGAATAAAAACTTACAAATGTTAACAATTTTGTACTTAAAATAACTATTTCTTATTTTAGGAATGTTATGTAATATAGATATTTATAGTGGAAAATGGATTAAGTTCACTGATTTATATAAATATTGGTATATACCTCGTAATTTTTTTTTTTTACCTTCATTCTATTATTGAAGAGTTTTCCCTTGCGCTCATATAAACCGGCTGGTCTTTGGTGGCGTATCAGCCATTGCTTTATATTCTGAATTTTTTGGGGGTCAATAAAGATGTACCCCTGTGCTTTCCCGAAAGTCCTCAGCACAAATGCGGTCAGCCTGTTAGTTAAATTAAATTTAATACATTTATTCAGACTCACCAGAGAGATTTGTGATGTGGCTTTTAAGGTACTACCATCTTTTGATTTGAAACAATATTCATTGCTGGACATTTGGGTTTTGTGTAATGGTTTATTTATGAGGTTAAAACAGGAGTTCATACCATGTATTTCCTTCTCCCTTTCCAAATGTAGTATATGATCCATCCGAGTTCTCATAGTTGAGTTGTCTTTGGTACCCTGATCAATATTTTGGTTCAGATTATTTTCCTATAATGTACTGAAAAACATTAGAAATAGTATGAAACCCCTCTGAATGTCATCTCACCGCTCTTAAGGAAGCCGGTGGCTCTCTCTCGGATGGCTGAGGTGAGCTGTTCCGTGTTTTCCAGATACTGCAGAATGTAAATATTGGGAGAAAGAACTGCAATGTTTTGTTCTCCACAGCCGTACGGCATCCGTAGTAATCCATCAAGATTCCTCAGTGCGCGACCCAATATGTCTCCTGCAAGAGGACGTTATTGTACATTTCTACATCAGAAGTATTCACAAGATGGTACTGATGTAAAGGTAAGTTTTTTTCTTCTTCACCAAGCACTGAAACAGTAGCTCTTCCTGATCCCGCTATCATATTATTGGGAAATGTCAGATCTACTTCCTCTGAGAGGTTTTGGCCTGTAAATGGAGGGACAAAAGCAATTAATAAATCAAATAATAATCAATTCATTCTTCCTCTTTCAACATTTTTATGGCATATATGAGTACACAGTCATTACCTCTGGGGCAAAGCAGCCAGTTGTGGCTGTTAGTCTTTTCAATTCCTTCAGCCTGAGGAACACAGGGTAATGTTAGCACAGTTAGCCTCTTTTGACCTTTGACTGCAATGTAAAGGTAGAGATTTAGATTATATAAATTGCAATAGTGCATTGCATGCCATGGTTAAAAGTGGCTTCTATCAATTGCAGATCATTGCCGAATTTAAGAGAATTTTGTCTTTTAATGACATAAAACTGTGATTCATGCTTTTATTTCATCCAGATTAAGACTATTGACAGGCACAAGGTCCAGCATTTCTCCAAAGCTGGCTTCTTTGCACTGGCTTCTTTTTATTTTAAAGTCCGCTAGAAAGTTTTGGTCATGGTTTTAAAAGGTTTGCATGGTCATTCTCCAAAGAACATATCATGTTACAGTGTCATTGTGTTGCTAGACATTTAAGATCATCTCAGAGTTTGCTTTAACATATGATTGTGCCTTTTTTGTGCCTTTTTTATTTGAGTAATTAAAAAAAAACACTTTGGTCAATTTTATTGTTTTAAATGTGCTATATAAATACGTGTTTATTTATTGATTGATTTTATTTGCATAATATGTTTTTACCCACATTTACATGCAAGCTTTGTGTGACTGTGTCAATGCGTCCTCTCTCTGGCACGCTCACAATCTCATTGTCACACACAGTCTGGGACGACTCAGCCTCTGCACTGACTGTAATATTCAAGACTCCTACAACACAAGACATGTACGTAAAGATACAAACATACACAAACACAGAGAAACAATGATTCAGACTGGAAAACTCACCAAGAACAGAAGGAGTGAGAATCCATTTAAAGGTTTTTCTTCCATTAGCACACAGACAGGATGAATACTGTTCATCAGAGGAGGCTTTGAGAGTGTAGTCTGAGGAAGGAGCTGGAGTCACTTTAACCTGTCAATCAAACACACATGATTAGTGGCATATTTGACATTATTGGATAAGACTGAGTCTGAAGTCTCACCATGATGCACTTGGACAAATAGTTGAAGACAGTGGCCTTCAGTTCAAAGATCTCCCCACGGATGATGGAGTAAGGCAGAGAGAGCTCCAGGAAGAAGGGCTGGAAAACTGTCAGCTGAGCAGGAGGAGCCAGACCCAGACCTTTGGAGGACAGACAGAAGGCCTCTGTCTCCCAAGAGGTGATGGTGTCAGGAACCGTGACAGGAACATGAGCTGATCCAGAGTCCCTGAAGAGTAATTTGCATTTTTTAACATAACATTTACCAAATGAGGACCAAATGTATTTTAAGGGAGTGTCACATTCAGACTTTTTTTCTAAACTATTATTCACTCACCCAACCTCAACAAGTTCCCAGATCCAAGTTTCTGGGAAGAATGTGCGAATGGTTTCCTCGGGTAGAAATGTGAGATCAATCCCATTTATTGGATAACCTGTAGTATTGACCAACAAAAAAAACAAAAGGGTTAAACAATGAAAACCTGAACCATCCTATATTGTACAAAAAAGGAGTATTTAATAATAATAATAACAGTAGTATTACTGTATGGAGAACCTGAGGATGGACAAGAGATTATAAATTATTTTCATTAACAATGGCAAAAATTGGGAAGATCACTGGCACGTTGACACATTTGTTCCCAAATCCATGTTATAAGTGTCCCAAACTCAAAGCAAATGCATTGATGGAGTTTGTTTGAAGCAGCATTTACTTTTAACTGAGCCACTCTGAGCCACTGAAAACACAATGAGCTGCTTGTGTGTAAATGAAAACACAGAGTCCTGCACTGGTCCTGTTTGATAAACCCGGACCTGCATTTGAGAAAAATGAACATGCTGCCCAATATTTTATATTTAAATATGCCCAATATGTTTAATATGAATAGATTAAATATACAGAAAGCAAGCAAGGAGCACTGCCTTTAATAGCTACAGATGACAGTCAGTGGCAGTGCCATTTGCAGCAATGATCAGTGCTGCAAATCATGCTGTAATTTAGCGTTTAACAGTCTTCAGACAGGCCATGATCACAAGCTGACTATTAGTGTGTACTGGATTGAGTCCAAATAGGCCAGGCCCCGACTGGCCGTTGGGAGCACCAGGAAAATTCCCGGTGTCCTGGCTGCTGATTTGGTCCGCTGCCCTGTTTTGTTTTATTATTATTATCATTAATTCTTTATTTTTATGCCTTCTTGATGTACCAAAATGATAATTTCAGATTTTTTTCATTCAATAATAAACATATTTATGCTGCTCTATACAAATCGGCTCACGTAATTTCCGTGGTGAAATGTAGCAACATCACTGACCTGTTCAGGGCTCTCAGTGCAGGTCAGTTTCATCTGTAAATACGCTATAGTTTTGTCTATTATTAATATTTAACTGCTAGTATCACTACTAGCACACCATTATAAACATCATTCAGAATACTAAGCTAAAGGACATTAATACTGATTGTAAAGTTACATTTAAAATTGCATTCCAAAATGCAGCAAAAACAGTAAGATTGTGAAATATATTATTTAAAAATAACTATTTTATTACAAACTATTTTCTATTTTAATAACTATTTTAAAATGTAATGAATTCCTGTGATTTCAAAGCTGAATTTTCAGCATCATTACTCCAGTCTTCAGTGTCACTGTCACATACGGGAACACAGGAGACGGAAGATCCAAGTGCAGTGTGAGTTTAATATGGTAATCCAAAATCAGAAACCAAACAAGCAGGGGTCATAACCAAACATCAGTCCAAAACAAACAAACAGGGAACAAGAAACTTGAACACAAGGATCGCGAGGAAACTTGGTGACGGAAAGTAAGGACTCCATGAAACAAACAGAAACAGACTGGTTTAAATAGGCAGGTTAATGACTATGAAGTGAAAACACCTGAGTGCAATTAACAGGAGTGCAATTACTGTGATGAAGGGACACGGCCTTGTGGGAATTTTAGTGCCTGAGGTGAGGTGCCTATGGGGAAGTGAGACCACTAGTGGACACCCAGGGAAACAGCGACCAGACACCGTGACATTACCCCCAGCTACCAGATGCTCCACCTGAACCCAAGAACAGACTAAGGAACACAGAGACCAGGAGGGAGGTGGACTGGCGGAGGACCAGAGGGAGGGATGGAGGGCCAGGTAATATAGGGAAACAGAGACAAGTGCAAAAAAGCAAAAACAAAGAGACCAGGAGGGAGGTGGACCGGCGGAGGACCAGTGGGAGGGAAGCAGAGCCAGGTAATAGAGGGTAACAGAGACAGGAAGTGCCAAAAAAAATGAAAACAAAACAACAACAAAACATAAGTCCATGAGAGAACAGAAAGTTCTGAGGCCCAGGGCCGAACCAACAGGGCAGGAATCCAGGGTAGAGCAAGGTGGAATTGGAGCCATGCGGTTGAGTCAGAAACCCACCAGAGCGGCACAGAAGACCATCACATCCGTGCGGTCAAGACAGAAGCCCACCAGGGCAGCGCAGAAGACCACCACAACCATGCGGTCGAGACAGAAGCGCACCAGGGCGGCGCAGAAGACCAAAACATCTGTGCATTTGAGACAGAAGCCCACTAGGGCAGCGCAGAAGACCACCACAGCCGTGCGGTCGCGACAGGGGCCCACCAGGGCGGCGCCTAGGACCACCACAGTGGGATCGATGACACAGGAGAGCAAGTCTGGATAGGCCAGTCTGAAACAGAGAACATGAACAAGTTAAGGGTGGCCCCCGTGGCCACGACAGGATCAGTCGAGTGCTCAGAGAGTTCGGCTGAGATGTGACAAGGCTCTGGAAGTTCCGCAGAGACGAGGAGAGGCTCTGGTAGTTCAGCAGAGACGTGGAGAGACTCTGGTAGTTCAGCAGAGACGTGTAGAGACTCTTGTAGTTCCGCAGAGTTTAGACTGGATTCAGGAAGATCAATGGTGACTTGACTCTGCTCATGAAGATCATTGGTGACCTGAGTCTGCTCATGAAGATCAATGGTGACTTGCATTTGCTCCTGAAGATCAATGGTGACTTGCCTTTGCCCATGAAGATAGTCGATGACTTGACCTTGCCCATGAAGAACACTGGTGACTTGACTTTGCCCATGAAGAACACTGGTGACTTGACCTTGCCCATGAAGAACACTGGTGACTTGACCTTGCCCATGAAGATCATTGGTGACTTGCCTTTGCCCATGAAGAACACTGGTGACTTGACCTTGCCCATGAAGAACACTGGTGACTTGACTTTGCCCATGAAGATCATTGGTGACTTGACTTTGCCCATGAAGATCATTGGTGACTTGACTTTGCCCATGAAGAACACTGGTGACTTGACTTTGCCCATGAAGATCATTGGTGACTTGCCTTTGCCCATGAAGATCAATGGCGACTTGCCTTTGTCCTTGAAGATCACCGGTTACTTGACTTGACTCCTGAGGTCTAACTGTGGTAATGCTTAACTCATGAGTGTCAACGGTGACTTGACCTGCCTCTGGAGGGTCAACGGTGACTTAACCTGACTCTGGAGGGTCATCGGTGACCTGACCCTTCTCTGGAAGGTCAATGGTGACTTGACCCGACTCTGGAGGGTCAACTGTGGCTGTCATCTTGTGCTGTGGCACTGGGCTGGTGGCCATATTGTGCAGTGGTGCTGGGCTGGAGGTCCTACTGTCTGTAGACCCACCGGGAGAGACAGGTGTGGGTGAGGTATCCCACTGAGATTGATGTTGTAGGTAACTGGTGAACCCCCAAAAGTCCAGGATCTCCAGCCCCTTCATCTCCGCCCCAGGCAAAGGGTCATCCAGGCAGTGTACCCTAAGGGCCTCATCAGTGTAGGGCCTCATCAGGGCCTCATCAGTGTACCCCAATCCTACCGCCAACGTCCAGAACTCCAGTGCTACACCACCCACCTCATTCCCCCTTTGACGGAGGGTGGTTAATTTACCGAATCTTCTCCTCTGCTCCTCCATGCTGGCTAGGGAACAGAGAAAAAAAAAAGATCCCACACCGCTGGATCTGATTTGATGGAGTCCTTCTGTCATGTACAGGAACACAGGAGACGGAAGATATATACTGTACAAATTAAAGGCAGTTGGTTTTGATGAGAATTCTCTATTTTGTCTAGTCCTTTATTTATTAACTCTGGAGTTCCTTTTAGGTCCCTTATTTTTTTCTTTTATATATAAATGATCTTAAAGCAGCATGCTAAGAGGAACTTATTATGTATGCAGATGATGCAGCGGTTTTAATATCTCATCAGGATAAGGGGGTCATAAAAGAAAAGAAGACTTTGCAGCTAGAGGTGATGTCTAAATGGTTTTTAGATAATAAACTATCCCTACATGCAGGAAAGACTGAGGCCATTCTTTTTGCATCTAAAATTAAATTAAATAAGGATGATACCTTTTTGGTTAAGATAAATGGTAAGGCCACAGAGGTAACATCTGTAGTAAACTATTTGGGCTGTTTAATAGATTAAAAATTAACAGGTGATTTTATGGCTAGAAAGGCAGTTTTTAGCATGGCAAGCCGGTTTATTAGACATTCACTCATTCACATTCTCATCATGCTTCCTCCTTTTGGTATAATAGTTGTCCCCAAGTTATGAAGAATAAATTGCAAAAGGCTCAAAATAAATTGGTTCTGATAATTTTAAAAGTACATTCTAGGGCGCATTTACACAGTGAAAGTTTTAAGATATTTTTAAAAATGGGTCTGACACAGAATTGTCAGTAATGTAAGTTATTTAGAAAATAATTTTTATATTGTGAGTCAGCAGCATTTATATAAAACTAGGGGTAGAGATTTTAATATTTGTTGATTTAAATTTAAGAGTTTGGTGGGGAAAAATTATTTTTTATATACTAGTGCTATTTCATGGAATAAATTACCAGTTTCATTAAAGGGAGTAAAATAATTTTTGAGTTTAAAAAAAAGATGGCTGTTTGGTGAGGGTAGTTAGTGTGTTTTGTGGTGATTTAGTGTGATGTTTATTGTCAGTTTTGATTTGTATTTTTGGTGAATTATCTCTACAATATTGATAAAAATTAGATTTTTATAGATGTGGTTAATTATGATTAGGAGATACAGTTTTTCTGTCTATTCTGCACGTACACATAACCTTTATATTAACATCGAGGGCTGCAATGGAAACAAGCCAAGGGCTTTATTGTGTTTTTATCCTCGACAGTTTTCTAAAGTGTATGGAATACTTGCTTATAAACTTGTCAAATAAATTTCAGTTCAATTCAATTCAATTATTTTTCACTGCTCTATAAGGATTTATACCTTTTTATGTGATGGCCATAATAGGGTTGTCTGTGGTTTCAGAAATGGTTGTGCATGTATAGAAATATAAAACACCACAGATTGTCACTGGAACAGGACCCATGAAATTTGTTCCTTTGCAATTTCACATTTATCAAAACTGGCGAGTAACACTGTTTCATATAGGTACTAGTCAACAGCGTTTTTTTTGTTTTTGGGTGCTTGGCAAGTATTAATTTTGAACCTGAGATGCCAAGGGTGTCCCATCCACAGCTGCTAGATTTGCTGACAAAAGCAATCAATATATGAAAATAAAAATGAAACATTGAAATGAAACATTTCACAGTTTTAGTAATTTTTGAAATGTACATGGGTCATAATTCTCAGGTATGAGAAAACAGAAATATATAGACTATAAAAATGGGAAAAACATATTCCTGACCTGCTTCAACTCCAGATGCTACAATTGAACTTCCTAGACCCACTTGACTTATTCCAGCCCCTTCAACTATTAGACCTGCTCCAAGTCCATCATATCCTGGGATAGCTCCTAAGGCTCCATAAGATGGTGGTTGAACAAAACCCATAAAACCTGGAATTTTACAGGACATTTCCTTTATAAATAATTTTTTTAAACATATCCATGGTACATACATATAGAGAGAAAATAAACAGATGTCTTACCACCAAAAATTCTCTGATATAACACATCTCTGAATTTAAAACAGGATGGCATTCTAATAATCAAATTTGTCACCACCTTCAATCCCATGTTCTTATCCAGATGACAATGTAAAAAGGCAAGAGACAACAGTTACTAAAAAAAATTTCCGATGATAACTGTATACTTTTTGTCTTAAATCATTAATCAAAATAAACATTTTAAATGAAACAAGCCTCAAACACACAAATATTTACCTTGAAACTTGCATAGACCGCATCTGCCTTACTCTCTGAGGGGTAAGGGTAGGATAGCATTGGTGTATATAAAGGTGGAGGAGGCAGAATCAGAGAACTTCTTATAGTTCTAACATTAAAGCAATCCTCTTGATCTTCAATATCATATGGAAAAAGCCTGGGTGGCAACAGGTCAAAAACCTTCAGAAGGATGGAGGAAATAGTGATTTTAGAATTTTCATTGTGAAAAGTATCAAAACCAAAGACAGGTCTGAAATATGTATTACTTTGTCAGCATCTAGACGTTTTCTGGATTCAAGGATCCGGACGCTCTGATCTACAGCACTGAGTCCACACAGTGAACCAGGCTGAGCTGAGATCTGGAGAATGTTTTCTTCACCAGGGACAGCTGTACTCGGAGAAAACCGCAGTGACACCTGTGATGCACAGTGGTCCAATTTTTAATTTTAAAACAAAATCAATGCATTTCAACCAATCGTTACTAAATACTCTGACTAATTATTACACGGCTATCTGGAATGCTTCTGACATGGCATTAAGAGGATTCTCAGATCTAATATTTCCCAATGTTTGCTGTCCAAGGCAATGCTGTTTGCTTTCCAAGGCAATGCTGTTTATCAGTCCACTCATCTACATAAATGAAATGAAGTCTCCCTTGAAATCATCCATTACAATGCACAAAGCAATCAACTAAGCTTAGCAACAATTTTATAATTAAAAAAGCAATTTGTTCATAAAATAAATAAAAACATTTATTTGATGAGTAGCAATAAGTCAGCTGGTCATTACTGCAAAATAAACTCACAGACTGTACATTCTTACATCTTTTACATACATGCAATCTCCATATTGTAATGGACTAATACCTTGTTTTCAAAGCATTTCTCAGTTTGAAATGTTCTGGAAGCAGCTAGTACAGTTTCACTGGGCAGCACACAGTACGCGAGAAACACCATCTTAGGAGCCATCCGGGCACGAACGGGGACTTTAAACATCACTTCTCCCTCCACCACTCCATCAGAGCTTTTCACCTTAACATTTTCATAGCCTTGGTGTACTATCTCTTCTCTGGATGAAACCTGAAAGAGAAAAAAGAAAAATTCCAGTGAATAAAATGGGAAAACAAAAAAAACATGCAGTGTTGAGTTTAATTTCTGCACCCACCAGGTAGACTATGGTAACAGAACCACTTTCAACAGTCTCTCCAGCAATAGTGTACTGCACGGTTATTGAGATCTCCTCCTCACATTTCAGCGGTTCCTCTAGAGCCTTTATAACCAGCTGACTCACTTTTTCTGGGCCTTCTTTGGGTTTTATTTGCAGAGTTTTGTGTGCAGAATCAAAATGGTATGAAGAACTAAACTGACTGTTTGATGAAGCATGTGCCTGTCAGGAGTAGATCAATTAAACACATGGTCAGAAAAACAAGCTGCAACTGACTAAACTAAATGCAGAAATAACTGAACACTTAAGGATTTGCTCTGGTGAATAATACATTTCACCACTGCAAACATAAGTGAAACATTTATTTCAGCAGTACTATGCTTGAATTCATCTATTATAGATTGGTCTAAATACAAATCATCACATACTGTCCACACATAAAACTGATAAGCTTACCGATACATAAATGACATTTGTCAAAAGGGATGTATCGATTGTGAAATGGGCCAACCCATTGATGTCTGTGGTAATTTCTTGAGGAATAGACAGGCCATGATGAACAACAACCTTAAAGTAAGGAATTGGGGTTCCTTTGGAGAGCTCAACTTTAACCTGGTGGATAAAACAGAAACTCATCATGACATGCGTTAATCAAACAAAAAATGAAGATAAAGATTATTAAATGAAAAAGCCAAGTCAAAATGATGATTATATATATATATATATACAGTATTGTTCAAAATAATAGCAGTACAATGTGACTAACCAGAATAATCAAGGTTTTTCGTATATTTTTTTATTGCTACGTGGCAAACAAGTTACCAGTAGGTTCAGTAGATTCTCAGAAAACAAATGAGACCCAGCATTCATGATATGCACGCTCTTAAGGCTGTGCAATTGGGCAATTAGTTGAATTAGTTGAAAGGGGTGTGTTCAAAAAAATAGCAGTGTGGCATTCAATCACTGAGGTCATCAATTTTGTGAAGAAACGGGTGTGAATCAGGTGGCCCCTATTTAAGGATGAAGCCAACACTTGTTGAACATGCATTTGAAAGCTGAGGAAAATGGGTCGTTCAAGACATTGTTCAGAAGAACAGCGTACTTTGATTAAAAAGTTGATTAGAGAGGGGAAAACCTATAAAGAGGTGCAAAAAATGATAGGCTGTTCAGCTAAAATGATCTCCAATGCCTTAAAATGGAGAGCAAAACCAGAGAGACGTGGAAGAAAACGGAAGACAACCATCAAAATGGATAGAAGAATAACCAGAATGGCAAAGGCTCAGCCAATGATCACCTCCAGGATGATCAAAGACAGTCTGGAGTTACCTGTAAGTACTGTGACAGTTAGAAGACGTCTGTGTGAAGCTAATCTATTTTCAAGAATCCCCCGCAAAGTCCCTCTGTTAAAAAAAAGGCATGTGCAGAAGAGGTTACAATTTGCCAAAGAACACATCAACTGGCCTAAAGAGAAATGGAGGAACATTTTGTGGACTGATGAGAGTAAAATTGTTCTTTTTGGGTCCAAGGGCCACAGGCAGTTTGTGAGACGACCCCCAAACTCTGAATTCAAGCCACAGTACACAGTGAAGACAGTGAAGCATGGAGGTGCAAGCATCATGATATGGGCATGTTTCTCCTACTATGGTGTTGGGCCTATTTATCGCATACCAGGGATCATGGATCAGTTTGCATATGTTAAAATACTTGAAGAGGTCATGTTGCCCTATGCTGAAGAGGACATGCCCTTGAAATGGTTGTTTCAACAAGACAATGACCCAAAACACACTAGTAAACGGGCAAAGTCTTGGTTCCAAACCAACAAAATTAATGTTATGGAGTGGCCAGCCCAATCTCCAGACCTTAATCCAATTGAGAACTTGTGGGGTGATATCAAAAATGCTGTTTCTGAAGCAAAACCAAGAAATGTGAATGAATTGTGGAATGTTGTTAAAGAATCATGGAGTGGAATAACAACTGAGAGGTGCCACAAGTTGGTTGACTCCATGCCACACAGATGTCAAGCAGTTTTAAAAAACTGTGGTCATACAACTAAATATTAGTTTAGTGATTCACAGGATTGCTAAATCCCAGAAAAAAAAAATGTTTGTACAAAATAGTTTTGAGTTTGTACAGTCAAAGGTAGACACTGCTATTTTTTTGAACACACCCCTTTCAACTAATTGCCCAATTGCACAGCCTTAAGAGCCTGCATATCATGAATGCTGGGTCTTGTTTGTTTTCTGACAATCTACTGAACCTACTGGTAACTTGTTTGCCACGTAGCAATAAAAAATATACTAAAAACCTTGATTATTCTGGTTAGTCACATTGTACTGCTATTATTTTGAACAATACTGTATATATATATATATATATATATATATATATATATATATATATATATATATATATATATATATATATATATATATATACGTACGATATATACATTTAGAAACAAGAAAGACTAATTCCCTGTAACCTTTGCTTGTATGACTGATCCTCTCTCCAAGAAATCTGGCAGGTCAATTAATTTGATGCTACCAATAGTATAGGTCCGAAGCACATTTTCAGTCCTTTCCATTGAGATGTCTGGAAAACATAAAAAGGCAAATTATAAAATCTTTATCACAACTCATGAAGTATTAACAATTTTTGATTTGTCAGTACATCGAGCTCTTTTGTTTTCATGCAAACATGTCAGATGTTATAGTTCAAACCTGTCCCCTCTTCAGTTACTGATGCAGTGAAATAAAGATACTGTTTCATGTAATACGCTTCTGGTCTTTTCATGAAGTTTGAAAGGGGGAACATCTCAGACACACAACCGGACTCATTTAGCTAGATAATAATAATAATAATAAAATAACATTAAACAATATAACATATTTATAATTAATAGCATAAAAATGTTAAAGAAAACAATGAACATTTAGTCATACTTACTACTGCTGACCTATTAACACAGAGTGGAGTTTGAGACAGAAAGGGATAATAAATGGTTTCGCAGAGTCCCATCGTCACGTTACCCTGGACAGGATGTCCATGGGTGTATCTGTTGAAGACATACTGTTAACTGATCTTCCTGCCTAACATATGTGTTAAAAGTTAATGTTCAAATCACCTCACCTCCCACATACCCCCAGCTTTACTTCCTCTTCATTCGCTCTCACTATCTTTGGTTTGAGTAATTTCACTTCGAATTTTGGTAGAACTGAACCACAAAAACAGTTGTGACATTAGACACTTTTAGCTAAGGTAAAAATAGAGCAAAAAATAAGAAAACTGACTCAGTGTATGCAATCAAGATTCTTTATTGGTATCTAGCATTTAATGAAGAATCTTCATGAAGACAGGAGCACATGAAACACATATTGTGGATGTACAATCTCGACAAACATGAACTGAAAGGACTAGGGCTTATAAACACAGGATAATTGGGGAAACACAATGGTGCATGGAATAATTAATGGGGACACGTAACACATGTGGAGACACGACACAATGAATCCAGGGGCGTGACAACAATTACCCTGCAGCCAGTGAATGGGTGCCATCGGAATGACAGTCTAAACAGCAAATGAAAACATCACAATAATCCATATGAATCCAGTCCTACAATTAACATATTGTAAAGAAAAAATCTGCATGTTTGTAAGAAACAAATCCAAGGTTTTTTAACCTTAAACTCTCCATACTCCTCTACCTCCAGTGACAAACTCCATCCCCTGTTGTCCTCTAATAACAAAATCTAGCAAAATACAGTATTTGTTGTCACTTTTATCTTAATCTGTGAATATTTCTCTCCTGATTCAGATGTGATAACTTTACATTGTTGCAATATTATGGAAAGAGTACTTACATTTTAGGCAAAAGCAATAGGTTAAAGTTAAAATTGTCTTTATGAGAGATTTATTACAAACACACAGCGTGTTGCTTTACAAGGTGTTCATTTGTGTTCATTACATGTGATGTTTTTTGGTAGATCATTCTGACGGAACCCATTCAGTGCAGGATCCATTGTAGAGAAAATACTACATTTCTCCAAAAATCTTTTTGTGCTAAAAAACAAACTTATCTACATCTTGGAAGGCCTGTGGGGGAATACATTTTCAGCAAATTTGTATTTTGGGGTAAACTATTCCTTTAAATAGTTGTTCTTTTAAGAACTGTTCACAGAA
Source organism: Carassius gibelio (assembly GCF_023724105.1). NCBI lineage: Eukaryota > Metazoa > Chordata > Actinopteri > Cypriniformes > Cyprinidae > Carassius > Carassius gibelio. The sequence goes on along the minus strand of NC_068410.1, from coordinate 14,526,979 downwards.
AGTAAAAAAATAAAATAAAATAAAGTTTTATTCTAAAGTTGTTCTTCTATAGGCAGGGGTGGCAAACTCAATTCCTGGAGGGCCTTTTTACTTTTGCTCCAAACACACATACCATGTAGTTTTCAAATAAGCCTAAAGGACTTGATTAGCTGGATTAGGTGTGTTTAATTAGGTTGGGTCTAAACTCTTCATGGCTCCGGCCCTCCAGGAATTGAGTCTGACACCCCTTTTGTATGGCATTGCTGTTAATGCCCTGTTTATGGAACCTGTATTTTTTTTTTATAGCATACTGAAAATGTATGTCATACTCACCATACTCTTTAACCTGAAAATTTTCTTTAATTGTTTGTTTGCTAGTCTCTACAAACAGCACATATGAACCAACAGGTGCCTCTGGATTAAGTGTATGGGATAGTTGCAGAATCTTGCCATGGGTTGATGTGGCATTAATCCACTGATTGATTCTGTTCATTCGATTGTCCTGTTTATATGAGAAGCCATTGAAGAAAACCAACATGGCAGTAACAGTAACATTTATGCACAAAAAATTGGTAACACTCAGTTGTAAATCATTTATAATTGATTAGTTACTGATGAACTTATCATTTACAAAACATTCATAAGCAGTTAATAAGTGATATGCTTGCAATTTGTGTATGTTTTGTTAATTAACAAGTCATTAGTTAATGAGGAACTAATAATTTACAAAACACGACTGTATTCATAAATGATTAATAAGTGATGTGGTACAGTTATGTTTTGTAGATTAAGTTATAATTTAAAAGTGATTAGATGATGATTAACTAATAATTTACAAAACATGACTGTACACTCACAAATGATTATTAAATAATATGCTAACGATTTACAAATCTAATAAGTTATGTAAAATTAGGGATGCACCAATACCACTTTTTTTCAGAAGTCAGATATTGATACTTTTATTTTTGGTACTCGCTGATATTACACCTGTTTTATTTTACAGCATTTGCCTTTTTTAAAAATATAGACTACAGAGACATAATAATAATAATAATAATAATAATAATAAAATTAATAACAATGTTAGCTGGCTTCATTTAACAAACAGATATTCCCTTCAATTATCTCCACACTTAATTATACTTGTTAAAATGTATTGTATAAGCTTTTGCCACTTTTACTGTTCATTTTAATGGTGCATTAGAGCTGCTCTGTTGCAGCTGAATAATGTAATCACAAAACTCATTATACATTTTATGAGTATGCGCATACTATTTTGGTGATGTATTTTGCGCACTGTACTCGGACCCTCACATACGAGTAAAATCCATAATTTTAAAGCAAGCTAAACATGTGCAGCCTGCCCTGCACAAATTTGCATTGATGCAGAATGACAGAGACAATTATAGCCTAGCGCATTTCACCCAGGTGGCTAGTTTCTCTTTTTCTTCGTGCATGCTTGAAGTTTAAAATAAATGTTGTTTATAGTTTATAGTATATATAAAAAATATAGGTACATTCACTATAAACAACATTATACCTGTATTTATTAAAAACCTGCCAGTTATGGGTTGTGTGAGTATTCACACTTGAGTGAAAGATGTACGAATGAGTAGTTTACACTTTAGAATAGAGGATGCAGAAAGTGTTGTAAATTATTTATTACAAAGGTTTTGAATACTTTGTAGTGTGTACTACAATGTAAGGGCTGACGGGTGAGCATATAGACAGTCTTTTCTGACATGTGGCGTATTTTTAATGCTGTTAGATAATAGTACAATGTTGACATTTCAATGATTTATAAGTGATAAATTAAATATTAACTAGTTACTTATAAACCATTTACTAAGGATATGTTTAATTATTTCATGATATGCCATTTTTTTTAAAGATAACATGACAGATTTATAAATCAATAGCATATTACTTAATTTTTGAACGTATAGTCATGTTTTGTAAATGATTAGTTAATCATCATCTAATCACTTGTACATGATTTATAACTCAATCTACAAATCATAGACACAAATATTAACATATCACTTATTAATCATGTATGAAAACATAATTATGTTTTCTAAATTATTAGTTCATCATTAACTAAATCACTTATAAATGCCAAAAAACAACTGAATGTTATTAAAAAGTGTTACCAAAAAGTTTTTTGTAAAAGGGGGAAAAGAATAAATAAAGTTTACCTGCATTGCTATGAGTTTGTACTGTGGATGTAAACAGATAACATTAAGTCTGGTTTGCATAACAGGCATTGATCATGGTTGTTCAAAAACCCAGGGTTGTTTATTCAGAGGTCCAAGTCTAAAAGTGCATTTTAGGTACTGTATATTTGTGCAAACATGACTAATAAGGTTGGCTAAACATTTAACATTCATTATAATGCTCTCTTTACCCACAATTAAAAACATAAAAATTGCAACCTACCGTTTCATCAACTGGCCTAAAATTTAGGTCCACTGTGAAAATCCTGAACTGAACTGGAAAGTTGAGGAAGGCATTAAAAATCAAGGCCAGTGAAGTGGATGTAAACAGACTGTGATCAGTGCACACTAAGGCTGAATAAAAAGCAAAATACCTGTTTGTCCAGGATTGTAGATTGATTTATCTGTTCGAATTATTGTAAATGGATTATATGATACGAATTTGACTTTCCTCTTTTTAATCAGATGAGTGTTTTTCCCATGAGCTTCTGCTTGGATCTCTTGCACTGAATCAGAGTCGGGAGCCTGAACATATGCAGTTGTATCACAAATAAGTGTCATCTTTTCTAGGGAGAAAATATCTAAAATGTTAAAATATTTTAACCTGAAGATATATTTTTTAACTGTTGTTTTGACAGCCAATATCCTTCCATTTAGCTAATATATATATATATATATATATATATATATATATATATATATATATATATATATATATATATATATATATGTTTATATATATATTTTTTATGAATATGTTTGTCGTTCATTGAAAACATAAATGTAATAACATGCCTGAAATTCAATGCAGCGGTGGAATTCCTTCTCAGTCCTCTCCTGTAAAAGTGTTCTGTTCTGGTTAAAGTTAACCAGAGAAATAGTAAGCTGCAGATTTTCTTCTGGTTTTAGAAGGCTCACACACAGTTTAGCCTCTGAGCCTGATCTTATAACACCTGGAAATATCACCATGAAAATTCTGCAAAAAGAAAGAGCATGCACTTCGTAAACCCCTTTTCAATGTGTGAAAGTAATAAATGTTACTCTGAATTAAGAGCAGGCATACAAATTAAAACAGATATATTTAACAAACAGACAAACAAATATTTAAAATAATTTCTAACACTTACGGCTGAGAAGCTGCTTGATAGACAGAAAGCAATAAAAGACACGGCATTAATATTCCTCTCTTGAGGAACACAAGAAAAAAAGCCATCATGAAGGCATATGAAGACCATGTACCAGCATCTAACCGTCTAAAACGTTATCAAACCCTTTTAGTTTATTTGAATGTCACATGACCTCAGTGATGATTAACTGTTCAGCTGTACAGGATGAAGGGCTTAAAAAAACAAAAACAAATAAACCTTTAATCATTATAGACCTGTCTCTTTACATTCATAGCGAAAACACTTGAACAATTTGTTTTTAACTAGGCATATGTTTTTCTTCTACATAATAATCGACTGGATGCTAACTAGTTTGGTTTTAGAAGTGGACATTCAACTGAGACTGCGCTACTGTAAGTCACTGAAGCCTTTCGGATTGCAAAAGTTGATTCCAAATCATCAGTTCTCATTCTGCCTGATCTATCTGCCACTTTTGACACTGTGAATCATCAGATCTTCCTGTCCAACCTCTCATCACTGGGCATCATATCAAATTCAACTTTACTTGCTTGAATTCTGTCTCACTGGTAGGTCTTTCAGGGTGGCCTGGGGAGGAGAGGTATCCAAAGCATATCAACTGGTCACTGGGGTTCCTCAGGGATTAGTTCTTGGACCCGTCCTCTTCTCCGTATACACTACATTACTGGGACCCATCATACAGGCACATACGCTGTGTCCAAATTCAGGGTCTACATCCTTCGGAGGACGCATTTGAAGGATGTTACGTCACAGCGCCGCGACGAAGGCTGTCCAAATTCGTAGGATCCTTCAAATGCGGCCCACAAATGCGTCCTCCTTTTCCCCGAATTCGAAGGATGGGTGTGATGGATCCTTTCGCGTCCTACCTATCCCATAATTCTTTTCGGCAGGACGAAGCGAGCGGTAGCGGAGTGGGGGAGGAGTATTATTTTCGATGTTTTTTAAAAACTGGCTTTTCAAAAAGATATATTTTCAGTGGTTTTCTAGTTAGGCATTTTGTTTTAGCGTTAAGCATTTTTTTTTACATGTGTACGTGTATATGTAAAAAAAAAAAAAAAACGTTTACTTTTGTAAACTAGCTTCTTCCTTACTGCCTGTGTGAATATCCCCTTACACACAGCTTATTTGTTAGTGATTGAAGCTGTTTTAACGCTTCTAAGGACGAAAGAGCAGACAGAAGTGTTTATAAAGCTCCGGGGAGAGAACGATGAGCTCTTCACCGGCGTCTTGCTTGGCGCTGTCACGGTTGCTAGGCGACAGGATATGAGCAACGGTTAAGGGAGGGAACTGAAAGAAGGGTAGGCTGTCCAAATTCACAAACACCGACTTCCGGTTTTTGCGGTCGTCGGAGGACCCATCCTCCTTCAACCGGGTAGGAAGGATCCTAAGGAGGATGCAGACCCTGAATTTGGACACAGCATAGTCTCTCCTAGCATTGCCAGAACTTTTTGATTCACCATTCCTGGCTGGTGGAATGATCTTCCCACACCTATACAGAATGCTGGATTCCTGAAAATTTCAAGCGACAACTGAAAACTCATCTCTTTCTACAACATTTGACTTCATCTTAAAAAAAGAAAAGAAAAAGAAAACAAAAGTCTAGTTCATATGAAACTGGGCTGCATTTCCCGAAAGCATTGTAAGCCTAAATTAATGAAGATGTGTCTACAATCTGCTTATCTACAATCTGCTAATAATCTAAAACTACATTGAACATTAAATTAATGCAACCTCCTGTCTCTGCAGATCTTCGAATGAACTGACTAATTTACCTCATGACAGTCTTGGAACTTGTTGTAGGACGGATCAAGTTCAATTTACAACAACGATTTGTTTGTCATCACCTGTAGACATACAGAGGCAAAGGTGGCAGGTGCCCCTCAGATTTTTGAGCTAAATGGATTTGAATGCAGCTTCTAAAAGACAAAAATGTGTTGATAATTAACCCTTTAAAGCATACAATTGCACCTGTGTGATTAGAATTTTCTGTGCGACACTAAATTAAACCGTTAATTTCAAAATTGCTTTTGCACTTTAACTCTCTATAACCATTAGGCAACGACTTCCCTACAAAGACGCAATAATCATTCAAATAATTAGACCTTAAGGGATCGTTAACCCAAAAATGAAAACTCTTATGATGTTTCATACCAGCAAGACTTTCCTTCATCTGTGGAATGCAAATTAAGATATTTTTGATGAGGTCTGAGTGCTTTCTGACCCTGCATAGACAGGAAGGGATCTGCTTAGGCCATGGTCAAGGCACAAAAACCTAATAAGGACATCATTAAAATAGTCCATGTGACATCAGTGGGTTACATGTAATTTTTTATGAAGTTACGAGAAAACTTAAGAATAACGACTTCTCCAAGAAAATATTTCTTCTTTTCTTGGAGAAGAAATTATTTAATGAAGTTATTTTTGTCTTTGTGCACAAAAAGTATTCTTGTGGCTTAATAAAATTATGGTTGAAGCACTGATGTCACATGCACTTTCCCTCTGTTGAAATGAAATTGCCTTGTGTATGCTATGAAGGATGCTAAGTGTCAAGGACTTCAAACAGCAGTCTCTGATTCACAAAATGCACTGTACTTCTGCAAAAAGGTGCAGCCTTCATAAGTTTCCATTGCACCAGCTCACCATATGCACCTTATGCAAATACACAGCTACCAAAAAGTTTCAAAAGACAAAATGTGTCATTATTCAATATTAAATACTGTAGTTGCTAGTTTAAATTGCAGAGATAGCCAAGCCACTCATAGGTCAATTTTACAAAACGGTGGTTTCAAAATGGTATTCAAGGCATCCTACATGTCAGCTTCTACCCCAGTCAATGGCTTGAGTTTGAGGTGGAACTGCCTGTTTTTTGAATGATCCTGAAATAGACTTGCTTTTGTCATGAAAGAGTCAAATTATATGATATTTGAAAGGGGTCATGATGACATGAGACATCAAATTTACCTTGATCTTTTGGCATATGAGAGGTCTTTGTACCATTAAAACATCCTGCAGGTTTCATAACTTAAAATGTCCTCCTCACTGTAAACAAAGCATTTATTTTATCAAGCTCTAAAAATGGCTCATTCGGATCTGAGGGCATGAAGACGTCATGGGAGAACAAACATTTGCATAAACACTGCCTTCAGAGTAGGACATTGATGAATAGTCATCTTCTCACCATAGGCAATGCCCACTGGCATCCAGTCGTTTAATGGTTGACACTTGATTACATGATGAGAGTCATGCAACATTCTTATTTAGCATCACATCAAAAGCTGCCACTATCTTGTCTACAATAGATACATTATAGAGATGTGTGTTTGCTTTCAGTAGTCCACATGTTTGAGTCTGTCGTCAGTAGGACAAATAGACTGAAAGAACGTTCGCTTTGACATGTTTAGTTTAAACATCTCGTTCACACCTTGAACAGATATCAGAAGGTTCCCAGCGTAAGGAACAAGTGGATAGTTTATTTTTAATGGCATCCCGGATCATGTCAAAGGATTGTATTTTGCTTTGCTTTGCAAACCAGTGTCAGTGTACATTTGTTGAAAGATGAAGCGGTTTTAGATCTAACAGTAAATTATTTCATAATGTCTGGAAATTATGTTTTATTTTGATCGTGCTGTCAAAACACTCACATGCGATGGTGAGCGTGATACAACATGTACAACATGTTCCTAGATCAACATCTTTGTTGATCCTGGAAAAACATTCCAGTCAACCAATCAGAACTGAGATATAACCTTTCAGGAAATATCTGTTTTAGGCACAATCAGGGTTAAGTGCTTCTATACCCTTGTTAATCAGCTATCCTTTCCCACTGATTTTAGGAATAAATTAAGGGTAGGCGTAGGGATTGGGATAAGTCTATTTTTGGACAATAATGTTGATCTATTCATCAAAAGATGTTGATCCAGGAACAAGTCTTACTCTTACTTATTTCTTTTGGTGAAAAAAACTTTATTAACATTATAAGTCAGTGGTTCCCAACCTTTTTCAACTCGCGGCCCACACAACCAAACACATATGTTTGCGCGGCCCACTTCAAAAAAATTAACTGACCCCGCTATTGTTGGGTTAATAACTTAGTACTCAGAAGCTAGATTTTAAACTATATTTATTGAATAAACTAGGGCTGTGCGATATGGACACAGCCCTAGTTTTCTTTTTTTTGATCAATTTTGCAATTGTGCTTTTACAGTCATAAATGCATTCAGGATTAATTTGAAACATATTTCCAAAAGAAAACCAATCAGGTTTTCAAAAAAGTTGTAACATCTCTAGAACAGACATAAGTCAAAATTATCACTATAGTGAAGATGTAAAAAATGTGGCATGTGCATGTGACTTGTGGCAAAATAAAAAAATAAAAAAAAATCCTGTATACAGGGACTTTTTTTTCTTTTTTGCCATGCATTGTTCATAGAGCTCATTAATTGTAGCGGTGCCTCAGGTGTTTGCAGTGTGTATACAGTATGTGTATGCGGTCAGCAGTGAGAGCGCATAAATATAACGCGAAAGCACATTAAAATAATGCACGAGTGCGAATCTCTCTGTTCGCAGCAGATTTCCTTTGCTCTGTCACAAAACCGGTCGTGCCAAGTAGGTATCGCTGCAGCCCGGAGACCTCCAAGTGGGAGGAGCTTTTGCCGCAAGTGGGCGGGACTTATACAAATGGGCGGGGTTTAAGCGGAAGTTTCACATTGGGTCATTGCCAGGGTGCGCGCGAATGAGGATGGCATAAAGTAGCGATACTAATGAAAAACAGATTTATTGTTTTTTATTGTAGTTTCAATTTTATTAACAAGAGGTTATATAATTTTGTGACAACTGCAAACATTCAAGTATATTAAATTATATTAATTTTATAATTATATCAGTATCAAGAAAATGAATGAGTAATTTAGAGCAATAAAATGTTTATTGTATGTGAATGTTTTTCTTTAATGCAAGTTTGAAATCTGAGGGAGAATTATATTGTTTAGATTGTTACAACCTCCTTGGCTCTAGGTGAAACAACATTACAAAAGGCCACATGTGGAAGTACATTTTACAAATAAACAATTAATTAAAAAAAAAGAAAAAAAAATCTAAATAGTAATACAAGAGTTAATAATAATAACAAAAAAACATTCCAAGACGTACCAAAGTCCAATTTAAGACTCATTTCCCCATCTCCTTTTTATCACCAACTCAATCACAGGTAACGCTCCAAACCATTAAAAATTCAAGTTTTATTTGTTATATGACATGCAAAAAGCAGTGAAATGTAGGTCTGGCATACTCTTTTTAGACTGTGCAAAAAAAAAAAAAAAAAAAAAAGAGAAAATTAAATACAAATAATGAAACAACAGGAACAAAATACAAAGTTTTTTTTTTTGGAGATAATTAAATACAAATAATGAAATATACACAATATACTGTATTAAACTTCTACACAGATGATTTGTAGAGATGCTACACAGAAACTGCTACACAGATGATGTGCAGAGATGTAAACAATGTGCAGTGAGGATGAAATGCCTAGTTAGGTTGTCAAAAAAGCGCAGTGTGCAGAGAGTTATTGTAGCCCTAAACAACCAGTGTATAAAGTGCAGTGTGTTTAATGTCCATGTTTAGTAGTCTGATAACATGAGGGAAGAAACTCCTCCTTAGCCTCTCCGTCTTTGCCATCAGACTGCAGAAGCGTCTGCCTGACTGTAGCAGGATCTTAACAGCCCTAGATTTACAGCTCCTGGTTTGGATGTCTTGCAGAGAGGGGAGAGATGTTCTGGACATGTGCTCTGCTACTCTTTGCAGGGCATTTGAAGGTATTTGAAGATGCTTACTCTCTTCACTGTGGTCCCGTTAATGATGATTGGGGTAGATCCGCTGCTGCCTCAAAAAGAAAAGAGTTATTGTAAAATATTATTACAATTTACAATATGAATGTTTCTACTGCATTTCTGAACAAATAAATGAAGCATCAGACTTCAAAACCAGAACAAAATCTTTCCAACCCCAAACAGTCCTCTAGAACAGATATTTAAGGAATCTGAGGTTTTAACCTGCTTGATTTTTATCAGCATTTGAACACTTTGCAGCTGCTATCACTCCAAGTCTATGGATTATATTTTTACTGAAATGAAGTGTCATTAGTCACTAAACATTCAGTCCAATGACATCCTAAAATAATTCACTGTTGACAAGTTAACATTAACTAAAGTACAATGCACATAAATGTGCACATAAATGTGCATTGTACTTTAGTTACTGTTGACAAGTTAACATTAACTAAAGTACAATGCACATTTATGTGAGACGTCCACAGAATGTAATGTCATTTACATTCCAACATTTGTCATTTAGGACAGTCTCTGACCATACCCCTGGAGCAATTTTAGGGACAAGCGCTGTTGCAAATGTCCACCTTTAAAGTATGAACATAATTTATCCACACAAAGACCCACATACACACACACATTAGTCAAAAATCTTCAGAAAAAATAAATTACACATCTTGATGCATAAAGAACAAAAAAAAGTTTACAGGAAAGTGATCCTTTGGGTAAGCAGATCACCGAAATGTAACTTTTGGCCACCCAGACTTGAACTTTCTGTAACACAAAGTTTACACATAATGTTTTTGTTTGTTTGTGTTTCCTACAATGACAAAATTAATTCTACACCTGTTGATATGTAATGCATGGAGGTGGACACTGCAGTTATCCTCATATATCCACTGTTATGATTATTAAATTGAAAAATAAATTTGGTAATTAAACCAAATGTTTCAATTGCATTACATTATTTGGATTAACGTTACACATAAAAATAGATAACATTTAAAAATTGTTTTGAAACAATGACCAGCTTTGTTAAAGTCAAGCATTATCAGTTAGGAGTTTTAACTAAGACTCATTCTTATGGAACACTGTACTAAATCTATTAATAGTTATTGATCGCTTAAATATCAGTGCAGTTATAATACATAGGCCTGCATATTTTACGTAACGTTAGTAACAATACCTGCTTAGTCTTCAGTGTCCGTAATCTGCAGCGTAAATCCTATATGTATTGCAGAAATATTTAGCACAAAAGGGTAACAGACACAATAAAGATGTAATTTATCTGTGCTGCTAATGCTGTCTTAACGTGCTTTCGGAATAATCGTAAATATGAGTTTTGAAGGTAAAAAAAATTGCACATGAATGTCCTCCCATTTTCAAACTTCAATGCAATGAGCTTGTAATCATGATTTAACTACGTCAAGACTAAAACATCAACCGCCAAGATACTGCACTTTTTCGCAACTTGTAATACGTTGTACAAGTAGACTTACCCCTTCAAACTCCTCTTTCCTGATGCTGAAAAGCCTTGGGAAATTGACGTTGTCTTTTTTTTTTTTTTTTTTTTTTTTTGTAGGGAGGGGGGGATTAGCAGCGTGCATTAACCCCATGACATTAAATAAACCAATCAAAAGGCTCTGGAGGTTTGTACAGCCCACTTGGAGCTGAAGTCCCACCCATTTGGAGCTGACCCGCCCATTTGGAGCTGGCTCCGACCTCCGTTTATACCTATCTCGGTCGTGCTTGCTCAGATACACGCTGCTTTGCGAGGAGAGAGTGTGCACACTTAAAACGTGTCTCCTCTCACTTAAACTGCATCCTGTTCACTAACAAATTCACTCTATGCTCATGTGTTAGACATGAATTATTTTCGCACGTTTTTATTTCTAGCCTTTTACCGCAGTGAGAACGCTCTGATCCGTCAACATTGGCTCAGAAAAAAGGCGCATCACAGACAGTGTGTGAACCTGGAGTTAGGCATATGCGCACGCTCAAATCGTGATTTTAGGACGTTTTCTTTTAATCGCACAGCCCTAGAATGGACTGGAAATGGACAGAAAATAATTGGCGGCCCACCTGCAATACCACCGGACCACAGGTTGAAAACCACTGTTATAAGTAAACCTCTAGGAACTATTAAAATAATTACAAAATCTATAACACTGATGTGGACATGAACTTACTGGCCTTACTAATATTATTATATATTTTTATATAGTATGAAAATATTAAATAATGTCAGGACAAAGATGTTCATTTCATATTTATTTGATTGAGTGATGTTGTGGAGATATTGATAGTTGATATCATCTAAAAGAACACTAAAGGGTACTGGGCAAATTTACTGAACATTTTTCAATCTTTGTTTGCTCTTTTCACAAATATAGAGTAATCTATTCATAATGACACTAACAGAGAATAGGTAAACAGCAATCAAAACAATTATATTTGCTATAAAGATAATGTGTTATTAAAAGTTAATGACTAACAAGCATAATATTTCTCTAAAATAATAATGCCTCTATGAGCTAAGGCTTACATACATCTCAATATTTGTGTGCTTTATAATAATAAAACACAAATGAAAAGCCCTAATCATGCATGAAATAATTGGGAACCTAAAAGACAATACGAAAACGAAAGCTTTCAGGTACATAACTATACATGCCAATTCAATTTAATAACCTAAAATTATACACTGAATTGGTGTAAAGACATGTTGTCTCTTCTGTGGCATCCTTCCTCAGGCACAGTGATTAAAGTATTCTGCTTCAGATCGCTCACCTGCAAACAAGATTTAAAAAGCTTCAAAGGTGCCAAGACTTAATTTTGTGTAAATAAGTGCTCAGTAATTTAGACTTACTGGTCTGGTAATAATCATAGACTTTTACAACAGCCGGCTTGAGGTTTTTAACTGAGAAGATTTGTTTAATGCGTAGTGTTTGGCGAAGGAACATGTTCTTTTGGATCTGTTCATAATGGATATATTCATTATAACTTATATTTAATTAATCAGTGCTATTAGGTTTTAAAACAGATTTGATAGTTGTTTTTAATCACACTGGTTGTCATTATAAACCATACATGTCATCATTCCCACCTCTTGAAGATACATGATCACGTGGTCGTCTTTGGATTCAACACGATGCACTGCTTTCTTTAACTGTGGAAAAACAGCATAAACTTAAAATATTAGTAAACATTTGGGGAAATGCATAGCTTTTACTGTCCTGGATGGTAACTTAAACTGCCTCACCACATCCAGGGAAGAGGGCTCTAGTTTGAAACCAGACAAGAGTTTCATATCTACAATGACCATGTTTGAACTGTCTTGTGTCCCAGTATAACTGAACAGATAACAAAAAGTTAAAAAATATAGAATACTACAATAAACAACTAAAGAATTAAATCCTAACGTGCTGAGAGCTAAGGTGTAAATTAAAATCCACTCTTACATAATATCTAATACGACATCCAGAATTTGTTCTTTCCCGCTCTGACACAGACCTTCAGTCCTAGAAAAGATTTGTAATGCCTTAGAATCCTTGGGAGTGGGGATATTGTAGAAAAGAGTCATCTAGAAAAGAGTCACAGAACATTAGGACATCTCTTTAAGCTGTCGTCATAATGTGGTTTTAATTTGTTTTGCTGCAGTTCACAGACCTGCAGAGACACACAGGCTGAGCCCTTCACTTCAATGCTGTATTTGGCTGGGACGTCCTGCAGCTGCTTCTCCTGGTACAGTAACTTATTGTCCTGATTGACATCAAAGAGGTGAGTGTCTGCTGCTGACTGTACAGTCACTGTGCTGGAGCCGTCAGAGCTGAACACTTTGGTAGCGTACAAAGACAGAGCCTGAAGAGCCACCACTGTGTCCTGAGAAATAAATGTGTTCAGTAATGTGACTTTTACCCATTATTCAGCAATCAAGTCAAGTCACCTTTATTTATATAGTGCTTTAACAATACAGATTGTGTCAAAGCAGCTTTGCAGTATTTAAAAGGTATTTAAAGTAGTGTGTTTATAATGACAAAAGGACAATAGTAAACATTCAACTTTTAGTTAGAGGCAGTTCATCATTAATTGCAGACTAGCATAAAATGATAAAGGTTTTAGTTGTCACACTATGGGGCCGATCATAGACCCGGCGCAATGTGACGCAAGGCGCTGTGCAAGTGTGTTTGCTAGTTTCAGTCCGGCGTCACATTTTCCTGTCTAGCGCCGTCGTTTTAATTAGCAAATGCATTTGCACCCATAAAAAATATTTTTTTTACAAAAGTTCAGTACAGCACCTTTAAAGAGCGTGTTTGTAGAAAATGTGCCTTTGGGAGGGTCCACAGTGCGCATTGATTTTGCTTTTTACACACAGGGATGCGCATCACACAAACATGCCAAATAACAAAAGGATTACGGTGTAAGAATATTATTGTGTAGGCTACATATATATAAAATTTAATGATGGATAGTCATTACGTGAATTAGAATCAGGCAATTCAGCCTGTTACTACTTATAATGATGAATGAAATTTAACAATCGTGTCAATAGACACGCATATATATTAACTGACTCATCGTGCGGAGCTATTTGAAAGACTGAAAGATTGACTGGCCACTTAACAGGTAATTTCAGAAAAACATCACTCGTTGAACCCCTCAGTTTAATCAGTGTGTTTAATAAGTCAGTGTATTCCTTCTTGTCCCATAGATGATTGGTTTCTTTGCTTGAGAAGCATTCAGCTTTTCCGCCAACAAATTCCGCCATGTAAATACCGATAAGGAATGGGAGATGACACTCTGGTTGGTTTATTGAACGCTATGCCCATTACTTATTAAGAGAATAAGGACAACCCATTCCAAAAATGCGCCCTGCCGCACAGACTGTTTTTCCGCTTAATACTTTACATTTAGATCTTTAAAATAAGGCTCTGTATCTCCCAATATTGCAATTTAATCTTTCTCATGTTTCTGCATGTTGTTCTTATTTGTAAGTTGCTCATTAAACCTTTGTTTAGATTTCCATTGAATGTCATTTATGCTGGGCAACAGTGTGTAAATGATCACCTTAGCAACAGATCTATGGTTTACTTCACCCAGAAAAAATGATGCTTAACCTGTTAACTGTCACTCACGTTTTTGAAGATAGACATGAATGTGCATGATGCAAACCTAAATATTTATAATTCATGACTGAAAACATTTTGTAACATGACTTTGATGTACCATTTACATGGTAATGCAATGTCTGATTTTAAAATGGGTTTTGAAGGATGAATTTTGAGATTTTATGTTTTCAAGTGATATATAACTTCTTATGATTTCTAAAATGTGATAGAGAAAAAGGCAATGAGGAAGTCTATTTTTTAAACAAAGGTCAAAGCTCCTTTTGTAATGTAAATTTCTGAGGGTGCACTCTTGCCATAAATTCATCTCTTACTTTTCCTACATAATTTTTAACAAAAAATTTTGGTAAAATATATATTTGGGAGTCTTAGACCGTTCCAACGATATATAGTTTGTCAAGATTAGATTAGATTTGATTGTAATATAGTATTACGGGACGGGGTGACAATTAACAGGTTAAAATTTAACTGAAAACAACTGAAAATTGATCTGATGCATTAATTTAATTAATCTTGTGAATTGTTTTCCACCATATTGTGTGACCCTTTTTTGGTGAAAGTTGAAACTATGAGAAAACCATATCAGTTTTTTTGTAGAGCTATACCAATACATTAAAGGGCTCATATGATGCGATTTAAATTTTTCTTTTCTTTTTGGCGTGTTACAAGTTCTTGTTGCAAAAAGAAGATCTGTAAAGTTGCAAAGACTAAAGTCTCAAATCCTAAAGAGATATTCTTTATAAAAGTTAAGAGTCAACAATTCCTTAGCTAAAACGGCTCATTCTATCACACCCCCACATGTCTATGAAGATTTGCATAATGCCACCCAAATGTTCACGCAAAAGAAAGAAGGCATAACTTTTATTTCGCTGTTGCAGCTGCGGCCATGTTGTAAAGATGCTGTGTGTTTCATTGTAAAAGTGAAACTATTTTGTTTGCCCTTCCAAAAGAGGACACAACTAGAAATCAGTGCTTAAGTTGTATTTATAACACTGTTCCAGAACAGTTTAACCCAAATATTCAGATGTGTGTAGCACATTTTATGGAGAATGAGGACGGTTTCCTGAACCAGTAGCCTACAATGAGTCTGTGGAACAAAGTTGTTATTATAAAGTGAGGCTGTTCCAACTTTGGAAGGACAGTCCGGCGCTTCTGACTTACAGCTTGTACTGTAAGTAAATTTTTTCTATATTTGAAGAATTTATCACTGACTATTCAAACGTGAGTTTTGAGCAGTGTAGAGTAGGCATGTTTGTTGTTTCTCTGATCACAAATGCAGACATGGATTTATGTTTACGCAGTGCGATAAGCAACGCAACGCATAAAAAAATTTGTCCCCTCTGGATACAACAAATACCTCGTTTGTCATGTGTTTTATTGGTTTTGTCACATCTTGCTGGAAGACAGCACCACAGTATGGTAAGGGGCGTAAAATTTCCGTCACAAGCTTGAGGCATTTAGCCAATCACAAGCACTGGATAGCTGGCGAATCAGTGTACTCCTCGCTTTTTCAGAACGATGAGCTTTGTAAATATCTACGCATCCCAGAAAGGTAGGTCATAGAGGAGCAACAATAAATGTACATTATATGGAAAATAATGTGTTTTTGAACCTTAAACCACATAAACACATTACATTACACCAAATACATCAAATAATATTCATTTTAGCAAACGTCATATGACCACTTTAAACCACAAAATAATGCAGTTCTTGTTGTTCACACAGCACATCACTGATGCAGCATTAATTTAGTTTACTGATATAAAGCAGTAGCATGTGTAAATTAGCTAAACATGCATTTCTCAGTGTTGTCTATGCTCTTCTACGAGACATTGTGAAGATAATGAGATACTGATACCGATTCAGACTTCTCATGTTTGCTACAGACAGACACTGAATCTTGACTTGTCTCATATCATAAGGCACTTGGTGATGACCAACTCTAGTTAACATTGTAATGTAATTTTATCGATTAATTAAAAATGAATTTTTTGCCATGATTCTTTTTTATCAAAAGTTCGAATTAGACTCTTTGACGATATGCCAATGAAAACTGTAAAGATAAAAAAATGATCCCACAGCATGTCAGCGCATGTGATTAACCGCTCACGTGTGACATGTTCATATCGCTAGGCACCATTCACACAGAATGCACTTCTGTGTTGACAAAGATGTGACGCGGGCAGTAGAATATGAAAAAAATGCAAGAAGATGGAGTTGAACTTTTCTTAACTTGCACTGCATTATTAGAATACTATAATATAATACTACTGTATCTCTGATATTTCATGTTTTCATATATTAGATTTCATCACGGTGACAGACTGAAAGCTGCTGTTCATTGTGGTTACTAATAGTCACTTCAGTCATATTTTATTTAAATTACCTTGACTTTTGAGAATCATATTGTAGTTACATTTTCAAGTTGATTTCCATATCGCCCAGCCCTATGTAACAGTACAAGGTCATCTGAAAGACAGCGAGAAACAAACTTGCTGTCAGTTATGTGTTTGATTTGAGTAGTTTGAGTCACCTGTGTGGAGGAGAATCCTCCATAGGCATTCTGCTGCTTCACAAGCCAGCTGACAATCCTGTTAGCAAAGCCCAGATCAGCTGTAGTGAGTGAATCAGCAGAGAGAACAGCTAGCAGCACATATGAGCTGATCTCCACTGCCAGAGAATCAGAGTCATCAGCAGAAGCAGACTGAGACCAGTGGAGATGAGACCCTTTAAAAAAGATTTGGGATCCATGATAAATGAGATTTACACTTCAAAGTGTGACAAGCATAACTTATTACAGATCCCTTACCTTCTGAAATCCCAATGTCCATAAGCTTTTTTAAAAGATAGTCTCGAGTCACTTTGTCTCTAGCCAGACTGAAAGTGTAGGCGAGCAGAGCAGTGGTGTAAGTGTTTCGGTTATCACCAACAAAACGCTTTAAGTATGACAGACCTTTGCTCACAGAAGGATCCTACAACAGAAACAGTTGAAGATAAGAGCTTTATAAAATAGTGCAGTTTATGCTTGAAAACATGTAGACTGTACTGACCGTAACGGATGTGTTCAGCTCGAGAAGTGATGCAGTTATATAGGCAGTTATGGTCACATTGTCACTTACACCACCCTAAAAAACACAGATAGCAAATAAAGGCATCTTTTATCAAAATGTAAATTTTTAAATAAGCAATTTTGGCTTTTTATAACAAGACAACCAAACTTGAACTTGAATATATTTTATTTTATACTATGGGATAAGAATGCTCTTCATTAAAAACATATTCTTTGAAAACAAATTACATTTACAATTTGTATCTTAAATAAATATCTTGTTTTAAGAATGTTTAGATATTTTCAGTGATTAAATTGATTGATTTTTTTTTTCCACAGAAAACAAATGTTAATTGATTTATAATGAACATAAATAAACACTTCTCATATACTTTGCAATTTGTTTTACCTTCATTCTGTTATTGAAGAGTTTTCCCCTGGTCTCATATAAACCGGCTGGTCTTTGGTGGCGTATCAGCCATTGCTTTATATTCTGAATTTTTTGGGGGTCAATAAAGATGTACCGCTGTGCTTTCCCAAAAGTCCTCAGCACAAATGCGGTCAGCCTGTTAGTTAAATTAAATTTAATACATTAATTCAGACTCAAAACAAGACTACAAAGATTTTTGTAATTCTAGATTTTATTACAATATTTCCATTTGAAAAAATATTAATTGCTGGACATTTGGGTTTTGTGCAATGGTTAATCTATGAGGTTAAAACAGTTCATACCATGTATTTCCTTCTCCCTTTTTAAATGTAGTATATGATCCATCCGAGTTCTCATAGTTGAGTTGTCTTTGGTACCCTGATCAATATTTTGGATCAGATTATTTTCCTCAAATGTACTGAAAAACATTTTAAGCAGAATTAAATTATTGTGATTGTCATCTCACCGCTCTTAAGGAAGCCGGTGGCTCTCTCTCGGATGGCTGAGGTGAGCTGTTCCGTGTTTTCCAGATACTGCAGAATGTAAATATTGGGAGAAAGAACTGCAATGTTTTGTTCTCCACAGCCGTACGGCATCCGTAGTAATCCATCAAGATTCCTCAGTGCAAGACCCAATATGTCTCCTGCAAGATGATGATTGTACATTTCTACATTAAAAATATTTACAAGACAGTATTGATTTTAAGTTATGGCTTTTTTTTCTTCACCAAGCACTGAAACAGTAGCTCTTCCTGATCCCGCTATCATATTTTTGGGAAATGTCAGCTCTACTTCCTCTGAGAGGTTTTGCCCTGTAAATGGAGGCACAGAAGCAATTCATAAAGTTGGAAGCAGATTTAAAATGATCTTTTTGAAACATTGTATATGGCATAAAAGTTCACAAATATTACCTTTGGGACAAAGCAGCCAGCTGTGGCTGTTAGTCTTTTCAATTCCTTCAGCCTGAGGAACATAGGTTAATGTTAGCACAGTTTAGCTTTTTTGGACTTTAACTGCAATATAAAGGATGAGTTTTAGATAACAGACACTGAACAAAATTAATAAACGCAACACTTTTGTTTTTGTCCCCATTTTTCATGAGCTGAACTCAAAGATCTTAGAATTTTTCTATGTACACAAAAGGCTTATTTCTCTCAAAATATTGTTCACAAATCTGTCTAAATCTGTGTTAGTGAGCATTTCTCCTTTGGATTCTTTTTCGAAAGAATCCATTCATCGCACAGGTGTGGCATATCAAGATGTTGATTAAACACCATGAATATTGCACAGGTATGCATAAGGCTGGCCACAATTAAAGGCCACTATAAAATGTGCAGCTTTACTGTATTGGGGGGTTAGGGAGGTACAAAAACCAGTCATTATCTGGTGTGACCACCATTTGCCTCACACAGTGCAACACATCTCCTTCATATAGAGTAGATCTTGTTGTTGATTGCAATGTTGTTCCACTCCTCTTCAATGGCTGTGTGAAGTTGCTGGATATTGGCAGGAACTGGAACACACTGTTGTATATGCCTATCCAGAGCATCCCAAACATGCTCAATGGGTGACAGGTCCGTTGAATATGCTGACTATGCAAGAACTGGGATGTTTTCAGCTTTCAGGAATTGTGTATAGATCCTTGCATTGGGGCCGTGCATTATCATGCTGCAACATGAGGTGATAATGATGGTAGATAAATGGCACAACAATGGGCCTCAGGACCTTGTCATGGTATCTCTGTGCATTCAAAGACCAGCATGCCCATGGGCGCAAAAATTAGTGCAAATGCATTTGCTAATTAAAAGACGTGGCGCTGGATGGGAAAATGCGAACGGCGCCGGACTGAAACTAGCAAACACACTTGCACTGCACCTTGCATCGCATTGTGCCGGTGTATTATAGGGCCCTTTGAGTTCAGCAAAAACAAAATTATTGCATTTATAATTTTGCTCAGTGTAACTTGCATTTATGCATTGTTTTTGCATAATATGTTTTTACCCACATTTACACGCAAGCTTTGTGTGACTGTGTCAATGCGTCCTCTCTCTGGCACGCTCACAATCTCATTGTCACACACAGTCTGGGACGACTCAGCCTCTGCACTGACTGTAATATTCAAGACTCCTACAACACAAGACATGTACGTGAAGATACAAACATACACAAACACAGAGAAACAATGATTCAGACTGGAAAACTCACCAAGAACAGAAGGAGTGAGAATCCATTTAAAGGTTTTTCTTCCATTAGCACACAGACAGGATGAATACTGTTCTTCAGAGGAGGCTTTGAGAGTGTAGTCTGAGGAAGGAGCTGGAGTCACTTTAACCTGTCAATCAAACACACACGATTAGTGGCAGGGACAGCTGATGCAAAAAAATATTTTGGAAGGCACAAAAAACTGAATCACAATGGCAATGCAATTAAGGAATGAAATGGTTAAATAACCATTTAACAAGTGACATAATGGACCCTTTTCATATTTCCGGAATTCTCAGCAGTGGAAGTCATCATGGTTGGATTAATTTGAAGAGCAGCAAATAGGAATACCACAAATATAATTTTGTATTCACATTTGCTCAAATAGCAAAAGAAAAACTCCACAGACCACAATAGTGTTTTCACTATTTTCAAAAAAGAAAAAAACAATTAAAAGAGAGACTGATAACGCAGAAGAGAGAATGATGTTAAATTTACCGTCTCTCCATTAGATGCTACATTAGAAACACCCTCACATGAGCCTTAACTAGTTTATTTGTAATTTGATGCAAAGGTGATATAATACAAATTATGGTGTTATATATATATATATATATATATATATATATATATATATATATATATATATATATATATATATATATATATATATATATATATATATATATAAACTTCCATGAATTGAAATGCGTCGTCACAGTCATGTGAAAAGGGTCCATAATGAATCATTAATGCTTAAAAGTGGAAGTTGAAAATTCTAATGTTAAAGCAGAAAATAAGATACCAAATCAGTGTATCTTAATATGGGTGTATTATCAGTAAAGTAATCACTAAACATTTATAATCATTCCAAAAAAAAAAAAAAAAAAAAAAAAAAAAGCATAGGATAGTAAATCTTCAAGATCTTAGTTTAAAGTCTGTGAAAATAGTTCAATAATTTGACTTAAAAAAGCCCAATATATTAATAAGCAAAAACTGTGATCTCCTAATTACTTATAGACCATAACTTTCTTTCTTTTTTTTAAATCTTAAATTTAATGGTATTGACAATATATTTGCCAAGTTGTCAGGCATAACTGAATGATCTGGTCTGGGGCTCAGAGCGGACCGTCTGAAACAAGCCAATCAGAACTCAGACACTCAGACCTAGTAGACAACATTTGTGAAAAAATTTAAGTGAAAGTCATGACATTAGCCAAGTATGGTAACCCATACTCGGAATTGGTGCTCGAAATACAGTTCTGATTTTTGATTTTTAAAAGGTGCTAACATTACAACCTGTTGGCAAGTTTATTTATCTAGCACATTTCATACACAATGGTATTTCAATAGTATGAATGAATAATGCAATTTCATCATTTTTTTGCAATATATTTAACTTAGTTTTAACATGGTGAAGTAGGCTTTTTCCTTGGCTAAATTAATCGGGGTGGCGCCCCCTATTGACCAGCTGATTCTTTTTTTTGCCATATTTGATATGATTGGATAAGACTGAGGGCCCTATAATACACCCGGCACAATGCGACACAAGGCGCAGTGCAAATGCAAGCATTCGCATTTTCCCATCCATCGCCACGTCATTTAATTAGCAAATGCATTTGTGCTCATTTTTGCATTTGTGCTCATCATGCCAAATATTAAAAATTAAAGGATTGCAATGCATAAGATTTTTTTGTAGGCTAATTGAATATATATATATATATATATATATATATATATATATATATATATATATATATATATATATATATATATATATATATATATAAATGCCTAAATATCATAATGGATAATCATCACATGTATCACAATTAGGCTATTTGCTCGTACACGAGCAGCTCAGTTTCATCTTGGAGACGCGCTCTATCTTTGCGCTTGCCAAATTCTGCCGTGTAAAGCACAACTGGGTCTTACAGGGAATAGAAGACCAGACTCTGATTGGTTTATTGCACGTTATGCCCCAAAACACCCATTACTCATTAAGAGAATAGGGACAACCCGTTTAGATCATGCGCCTGCGCCTGGGTGCGCCGTGCGCCTTACACTTTGCATTTGGATCGTTAAAATAGGGCACTGAGTCTGAAGTCACACCTTGATGCATTTGGACAGATAGTTGAAGACAGTGGCCTTCAGCTCAAAGATCTCCCCACGGATGATGGAGTAAGGCAGAGAGAGCTCCAGGAAGAAGGGCTGGAAAACTGTCAGCTGAGCAGGAGGAGCCAGACCCAGACCTTTGGAGGACAGACAGAAGGCCTCCGTCTTCCAAGAGGTGATGGTGTCAGGAACCGTGACAGGAACCTGAGCTGATCCAGAGTCCCTGAAGATAAATTTATGAACATGACTTATACCAATCAAGTACCAAAAATATTTTAAGTTGGTGGGTAGCACCTTCAGACATCTAACCCATCATTCACTCACCCCATCTCAACAAGTTCCCAGATCCAAGTTTCTGGGAAGAATGTGCGAATGGTTTCTTCAGGAATTTCTTCAGGTGTGTTTTCAGTTTCTGTGCCTGGGATGTTTCAGATCCATGAAATTGACCATTAATAATAAAAAAAAAAAATAATAAAATAAAATAAATAAATAAACAAATAAACAAGGAAATTCTGAATCACTCCATTATGAACTGTAATTAATTATTATTCTTATTATTACTGTTGTTGTTGTATTTTACAGGAAAAACAATCCTATTATTTATTAGTCTTAATTTTTGCTTTCTAAATGTAGAAAACCACATTTCTATACTATTCTCACTAAAATTTTAGAAAATGGCTTAGAACATTAACGGCAAACCCAGCTAACTATAATTTTATATGACTTGTGTATTAAACTTATCTTTAAGCTAGTGTATCTCATAAGATGAATTTTCGAGCCATCGAGTATTTTATCACTGCAAAATTAAAACTAAAAGCACATTCTGTGAGTAGTTTTCGGTGAGGGGTATTTTATTATTATTATTTTTTAATTATAGCTTATAGGATAATAATATATAAGCTAGGTCATTCACTTTGAATTCATAGTTTTGCTTTGATGACATTAATTAGAATCAATTAAAATCTGGGCAAGTAAATATTCAAATGCTATGTAAATCATAGACAAAGAATTTCAGATGAATGTATTTTACTGGGGTTCTGCTTTGTCTATATTTCGTTAATTATTTAAATAATTATAAAAAAATACTATTTTAAATAGTTGATTAAGCTTTTTATTATATATATATATATATATATATATATATATATATATATATATATATATATATATATATATATATATATATAGTGACACTATTATATGATGTTTATATAAAGGCTATTTAACACAGTTGCTCCGCCCCAGACCTGTGTGTATCATGTGCCATTTCATACAGTCGATTGATGACTAATATGATACAGGGCAACAACTCTATGCCTCATGGAGCCTAGAGAATATCCCAAAAATTCAAGATATGGGGCAAAATGCCAGTTTGAGATTGTGTCTCATATTTACATTACATAATTAAGAAATATCTCACGAGCTGTAGGCTAAGCGCAATATCACACTAGTGCAAATGTGACACTCATCACAACAGTTCATTATGAAGTTAATATTGTGTTATTTCAGACTCAATGTTGTCTGCTTTGCTTTATTTTGCCAAACAGAAGATAAAGACAGAGTAGAACTGTTTATCTCCGAGCAACCCACAGCCGCATTTCATTTCTTAATCTATGTTTTGAACGAATTTGGTGAACCATTTCGTGCGTTGAACCATTGGCATATGATTTGGCTTTGAAGTGGTGCTGCACAGACCAATCAGTGTTTTACATCAAAGTACCGCGAGAGCGATTCAAAAGCACAAGGAGTTGTCTGCTCTCTAAGCTCTTGCGGTACTTTGATGTCACACACTGATTGGTCTGATGGTCATGACGCTTCAAACTGAACAAGCCTAATGATTAAACGAACCATACTGTACATAAAGAACACTTTACTTCACTCCTGAATGAATCAGCCATTTGAACGAATCAAGTGAATGAATAAATGACTCGATGACTTTACCAACACCTACTGGCTATTTTAGTTTTATTTTAATTTAGAGTATCATTTCATTAAATAATTTCATATTTTCATAGTAGTAATAATAAAATTAAGAAAATATATAATTAAAGTTATAGTTCACGCAACCAAAAATGACAATTCTGTCATCATTTACTCACGTGGTCCAAAAGAGTAGGCTATAGAGGAATACATTTCTAAAATTTCTAAAAATTTCTTGCTGAACCTACTTTTTGTATTGCCTGATTCTTTACACAAAAATTACTTTAAATTATCTTTTGTAAATAATTTCTCCAAATTTGATGTGCGATTAATTTGATTAATTAATCACCACATCATGTAATTCATTCGATTTTTAAACATTTTAATCGCTTACCAGCCCTAGTTTTAATTTCACATTTATGGAATTAAAATGATGTCCTTGCAATTTCACAATTGCCCTAACTGGTTTCATATACTAGCCACAAGTAATTTTTAGTAGTGTCTGGTGCTTGACAAGTGTTCATTTTGAACTTGAGATGCTAAGGGTGTCCCTTACACAACTGCTAGGCTATATGTTGCCACAGTGCAGTCAGAAGCAATCCGTGTATCAAATATGCATAGATTTGAAAATGCACCGTTTTAGAGTTTTAGTAATTGTTTTTTGCCATTTTGAGATGAGGGTCATGCTTCTCAGAGAGAGAGAGAGAGAGAGAGAGAGAGAGAGAGAGAGAGAGAGAGAGAGAGAGAGAAGAAGTAAATATATATAAACAGGGAGAAATCATATTCCTGACCTCCAGCTGAACCTCCTCGACCTATTGGACCCATTGGACCCATTGGACCCATTGGACCCATTGGACCCGGCTGACCTGGCGGACCCATGGGACCCATGGGACCCGGCAGACCTGGCAAACCTTCAACTTGAGGGCAACCAAAATCCATAAAACCATATCCTGGAATTCAACAGAACATTTATTATTACACTTTATTTTTAGAAAATGTCCATGGTGCATACACATAAAAAGAGAAGAGGAAGAAAAATAAACAGATTTCTTACTGTTGCACAGTTCCATTCTGTGATAAACTACATCTTTGATTTTAATACAAGACGGCATTCTAATGATCAAATTTGTTGCCACCTTCAGCCCCATGTTCTTATCCAGATGACAATGTAAAAAGATTAGAGACAGAATATGTTACTAAAAAAGTATTTTAGCTGCATCTGACTGCACACTTTCTTTGACCCAAATATTAATCACAATGAACCTTTCAAATAACACACGTTCCTCAAACCAAAAAGGTTTTAAACACTTACCCTGAATGTATTATAGACAGCATCTGCTGTCCTCTCTGAAAGGTCATAGTATGGGGATAACCGTCTATATGAACTATAGGGAGGTGAAGGAGGGAGATACCGGGGCTTTCTTATGGATCTAATATTTAAACAATCCTCTTCGTCTTCAATGTTATTTGGAAAAAGCCTGATTGGCAACAGCTTAAAAATCTACAGAAGGATGGCAGAAATACAGTGAATTTGTTATTTCATTGTGAAAAGTGACAGGTCTGAAGATAGGTCTGAAACTTAAATTACTTTTTCAGCATCTAGATGTTTTCCGGACTCTAGAATCCGGACGCTCTGATCTACAGCACTAAGTCCGCACAGTGAACCAGGCTGAGCTGAGATCTGGAGAATGTTTTCTTCACCAGGGACAGCTGTACTCGGAGAAAACCGCAGTGACACCTGTGACACACAGTGGTCCAGTCTTTAATTTTAAAACAAAATCAAAGTATTTCAACCAATTATTACTACATACTACAACACATTAATAATTACTACTACGGTTCATTTACTGTACATGTAATCAATACTAAATGCCTCATGCCTCAATTCAGCGTGGCATGGAGATGATCAGTTTGTGGCACTGCTGAGGTGGTCTGGAAGCCCAGGTTTCTTTGACAGTGGCCTTCAGCTCATCTGCATTGGTTGGTCTCTTGTTTCTCATCTTCCTCTTGACAACAGCCCATAGATTCTCCCTGGGGTTCAGGTCTGGTAAGTTTGCTGGCCAGTCAAGCATACCAACACCATGGTCATTTAACCAACTTTTGGTGCTTTTGCTAGTATGGGTAGGTGCCAGAAAATGAAATCAGCATCTTCAAACAGCTGGTCAGCAGAAGGAAGCATGAAGTGCTGCAAGATTTCTTGGTTAACAAGTGCAGTGACTTTGGTTTTCATAAAACACAATGGAACAACACCAGCAGATGACACTGCACCCCAAATCATCACAGACTGTGGAAACTTAACACTGGACTTCAAGCAACCTGGGCTATGAGCTTCTGCCTAACCTGATTTTACCAAGTGAGACATGTTCCTGGGACAACATCGTTGTTGACCCTGGAACAACATTGTGATTAACCAATCAGATTTGAAGAACCAGTTTATAGATTTTGTGAAGTTTATGCTTAAAATCAGTGTTTGGTGCTTGTACATCAGTGTCATTCATCTATCATTTCCTCTGATTTTAGGGATTACTCATGGTTAAGGTTAGGTTTAGGTGTAGGGATATGGTTAAGAATATATTTTTGGAGTAAAATGTTGTTCCAGGGTCAACAAAATATGTTGACCTAGGAACACATCGGACTTGGCAAAATCAGGACGTGCATGAGCTTCTCCACCCTTCCTTCAGACTCTAGGACCTTGGCTTCCAAATGAAATACAAAACTTGCTATCATCTGAAAAAAGCACTTTGGACCAATGGAAACAGTCCATTTCTTCTCCCTAGCCCAGGACATCTGACTTTGTCTGTGGTACAGGAGTGGCCAAACTAGAGGAATACGACAAATGTAGTCAGATTCCTTGACACGTCTGAGTGTGGTGGCTCTTGATGACTTGACCCCAGCCTCAGTCCATTCCTTGTGAAGTTCTCTAAAATTCTTGAATCCATTTTGCTTGACAATCCTCATAAGGTTGACGTTCTCTCGGTTGGTCGTGCATCTTTTTCCTCCTCACTTTTTCGTTGCACTCAGTGTTCTGTTAACATGCTTGGATACGGCACTCTGTGAACAGCCAGCTTCTTTGGCAATGAATTTTGGTGACTTGCACTCCTTGTGAAGTGTGTCAATGACAGTCAGAGACCATTTTGAGGGCTCAGGAAGCCTTTGCAGATGTTTTGAATTGATTAGCTGATTCATGTCATCATATTCTAATTTGCTGAGATTGTGAATTGGTGTGTTTGTTAAATGTGAGCCAAAATCATCACAATTAAAAGAACCAAAGACTTAGACTACTCCAGTCTGTGTGCATTTAATTTATTTAAAACATGAGTTTCACAATTTGAGTAGAATTACTGAAATAAATTAACTTTTCCTCAGCATTCTAATTTATTGAAAAGCCTTTATATAGATAAATTCTAGAAGTACTGTATTTCAACATTTTATCCCACACATACAGTATATTAATTTAGTGTGTAGCCATGTAAAAGGTGGGATAATGTACAGTCAGCTGGTTATTACACAAAATATACTCAATGACTGTACATTATCTTTACATACATGCAGTCACCACTGTAATTGTAATGGACTCAGCCAGCATACCTTGTTTTCAAAGCATTTCTCAGTTTGAAATGTTCTGGAAGCAGCTAGTACAGTTTCACTGGGCAGCACACAGTACGCAAGAAACTCCATCTTAGGAGCCATCCGGACATGAACAGGGACTTTAAACATCACTTCTCCCTCCACCACTCCATCAGAGCTTTTCACCTTAACATTTTCATAGCCTTGGTGTACTATCTCTTCTCTGGATGAAACCTGAAAGGAAAAAAAAGAAAAAATCCAGTGAATAAAATGGGTAAACAAAAAAAAAACGTGCAGTGTTGAGTTTAGTTTCTGCACCCACCAGGTAGACTATGGTAACAGAACCACTTTCAACAGTCTCTCCAGCAATAGTGTACTGCACGGTTATTGAGATCTCCTCCTCACATTTCAGCGGTTCCTCTAGAGCCTTTATAACCAGCTGACTCACTTTTTCTGGGCCTTCTTTGGGTTTTATTTGCAGAGTTTTGTGTGCAGAATCAAAATGGTATGAAGAACTAAACTGACTGTTTGATGAAGCATGTGCCTGTCAGAAGTAGATCAATTAAACACATGGTCAGAAAAACAAGCTGCAACTGACTAAACTAAATGCAGAAATAACTGAACGCTTAAGATTTGCACTGGTGAATAATACATATTACAACTGCAAACATAGGTGAAACATTTATTTCAGCAGTACTATGCTTGAATTCATCTATTATAGATTGGTCTAAATACAAATCATCACATACTGTCCACACATAAAACTGATAAGCTTACCGATACATGCATATATGTAGTTATTGTAAGGGATGTATTAATTGTGAAATGGGCCAACCCATTGATGTCTGTGGTAATTTCTTGAGGAATAGACAGGCCATGATGAACAACAACCTTAAAGTAAGGAATTGGGGTTCCTTTGGAGAGCTCAACTTTAACCTTTTGGAAAAACAGAACCTCATCAAGGATATACGGCAGTCAAATATACATTTTATTAACATAGCAACCACCTATTTTTATTCAATTAATATTTTATTTAAATCTTGTATTTGATTTATTCTAATAAAATGTAGTTAACACTGTAATGCAATTACTAATATTTGCAAGTAATTCATGTAATTAAAATTCAAAGGAACAGTACACCTTTGCTTGTATGACTGATCCTTTTTCAAAGAACTCTGGCAGGTTAATGAATTTGATGCTACCAATAGTATAGGTCAAAATCATATTTTCAGTCTTTTCCATAGAGATGTCTGGAAAAACCAAAAATGGTGAAATCATAGGAACAATTGGAGGGCATTATTTTAATCACACACACACACACACACACACACACACACACACACACACACACACACACACACACGCACACACACACACACATATTTTATATATATATATATATATATGTATAAGCAAGTATTAGTTTAATATCTATGATACTGTTTTTGTTTTTTGATTTATCAGTGATCAGTTGCATCAGTCTGTTACAGCATACACACCTGTTCCCTCCTCAGTTACTGATGCAGTAAAATCAAGAGACTGTTCCCTGTTATACATCTCCGATCTTTTGATAAAGACTGACATGGGAAACATCTCGGAGACACAGCCAGTCTCATTCAGCTAGGAAAAAAATAATTCAGAAATAATTACTAGCAGTTAATAATAATAATAATAATAATAATAATAATAATAATAATAATAATAATAATAATAAACACATTTAGTCATACTTACTAATGCTGACCTATTAACACAGAGTGGAGTTTGATACTGAGGGGCATACAATGGAACGGTTTTGCAGAGTCCCATCTTCACACTACCTTGTACAGGATGTCCATGGGTGTACCTGTTGAAGACATACTGTATATTAACTGATATTCCTGCTTAACAAAAGGTGTTCATATTTTATGCTCATATCACCTCACCTCCCACATACCCCCAGCTTTACTTCCTCTTCATTCGCTCTCACTGTCTTCGGCTTGTATAATTTCACTTCAAATTTCGGAAGAACTAAATCATAGAATAAGTTGTGATGTTAGCAATTTTAGCAAAGAACAAAAGCCAATAAAACTGATTCAGAGTAATAAACCAAAAAATAAAGTCTCTATTCCCCTGAAGTGCTTGTGTGTAGAGTTTCTCTGTTTTGCCACACTGTGAACTTTAAACTGTGGGAACAATAAAATGGTACTATAGCATTGTAAACACGGGTTGACACCAAACTGTTTCAGGACCCTTGATCTATGGGAGCATTGTGAAAACCCCATTTATGGAAAATCGTTGTTACTTGTGTAACCCTCATTCCATGAAGGAGGGAACGGAGCCGTCATTTCGTGACCAATGAGTTCGGAATCTCGCCAGAGAGACCAATCTGCTTCAGACTTCATGTTATATTTGCATCTGAATGCTGTGCTGCAGCATGGGTATAAATATGCAGCAGGTGAAATGCATAATATGGTTTTCACTGAGGAGCCAAGCCCACAACCTGGTGACTTAGTAGTGGTCCAGCAGCTGTGGTGACAGGACGTGAATTCTTTGTTCCCTCCTTCAAGAAATGAAGGTTAGTCAAGTTTGTCACTTTATATCTCACGTCATGACTGATGAATTGGGAATTCCTATCAAAGTGCCACTGATGCTGCCCCTTCCAGTGCTCTGTCTAAGCCTTCTGATATAAATGGGAAAGGTATTGTGCAGAGAAGGTCAATCACTGCTCTTCCTGCATAATCCACTCCTTGAGACTTTACAAGGAAAGTGGTGATTTTACTCTTGGTGCTTCTACCTGTTCGAGGTGAGAACATGGGATGATACCAGCTCAACACGAAGGCTATAGAATCTAGCAAACATGTTAAGGGTCATCCAGCTTGCAGTCCTACAAACTTCTGTCAGTGAGGCACAATGTGCCAGTGCCCAGGAAGATGAAATACTCTGGGTAGAGTGAGCTTGCAACATGAGTATTAAGGGCACGCCTTGTGCTTGGTAAGCCAAGGTGACAGCATCCATTATCCAGTTGGCCATCCTCTGCTTGGAGACAGCCTTCCTTTTCTGGTGGCTTCTGTAACAGACAAAGAGCTGCTCTGAAGTGCTAAAGCTCTGTGTTACGTCCATGAACAGTCGCAGAGTGCAGACAGGCAGAGCAAAGCTAGGACCTGGTCTGCCTTTTTCAGGGGAAAATTTCAGTAGCACTGCTGACCTGTCCTTGAACGAATTCAAGCAGCTCAACACTGACTAAGCACATTCCTCTGTGAGGTGTGCTGTCTGTTCGACCGAATGCAGCTCCATCCCGAGAAAAGTGATCCTTTGCACACGGATTGCTACAAAACACGGTTTAGGTTTACACATGAGCCTGCCCTCTTGGCAGCCTGGGAAAGCCTAGCCATCATCTCTGGGTCTTATTTAGACAGTGCTACCATACCCGGAGAGAGTGGAATTGCCTTCTGAAAATGTATTACATTGCACCTGCTGCCTATTCATACCCACACTGCAGGATGTAGCAGATGCAAATATTGCATGTCAATGTGCATTGGCTCATTTAGTTTACACTCAAAGTAGATTGGTCTCACTGGCGAGATTCCCAATTCATCGGTCATGACATGACGTCGAAAGTGACCAACTGAAGGGGAACCTTTATTTTATAGATCATACTGTAAAAGTAAGCTATTACTCACCATACTCCTTAACAAGAATTTTTTTTGTAATTGTTTGTTTGCTAGTCTCTACAAAAAGCTCGTATGAACCAACAGGTGCCTCTTGATTCAACATATGGGATAGTTGCAGAATCTTGCCATGGGTTGATGTGGCATTAATCCACTGATTAATCCGGTTCATTCGATTATCCTGCTTACAGTATATGAGAAGGCACTGAAGACAACCAACATGGCAATAACGGGAACATTTATGCAGGGAAATGTGTTGTTTAAAAGGGGAAAACAAATAAAGAAGTTTACCTGCACTGTTATGAGTTTGTACTGTGGATGAAAACGCATAACATTAGTCATGGTTTGCATAACACTCATTGATCAGATATTAAATTTTAACCTGCGGCTGTTTACTCTGAGGTCCAAGTCTGAAAGTGCATTTCAGGTCCTGTATATTTTTGAACACATTGAAATGCAAACATGACTAATGAGGTCAGCTAAAGATTGGACCAATATTATGCCATATTTACCCAAAATCCAAAACATAAAAATTGCAACCTACTGTTTCATCAACTGGTTTAAAATTTAGGTCCACTGTGAAAATCCTGAACTGAACTGTAAAATTGCGGAAGACATAAAACATTAAGGCCAGCAAAGCATGAAAGCAGACTGTATTCAGAGTGCAATGAAGCTGGATATAAAGAAAAAAATACCAGTTTGTCCAGGATTGTAGATTTGTTTATCTGTTTGAATTATTGTAAGTGGATTATATGACATGAATTTGACTTTTCTCTTTTCAATCATTTGAGTGTTTTTCCCTTGAGCTTCCACTTGGATCTCCTGCACTGAATCAGACTTAGGAGCCTGTTGATCACATGCAGTTGTATTACAAATCAGTATCATAGTGATTATTTTTAGTTTATATTAATCTATTTGATATTAAAATATTTAACTTGAAAAGATTCTTTGATTATTGTTTTGCCAGTCTCGATAAACCATATTTTTCATAACAATATTACATGGAATGCTCAAATACTCAAATTCTTCTGTATCTACAATATTTACAAAAGTAGATTTGTAAATGGATATGTTGTTTTAAACTAGCAGATCATTCAATGAATAATATAAATGTAATAGCAGGCCTGAAAGTCAAGGCAGTGGTGGAATTCCTTCTCAGTCCTCTCCTGTAGAAGTGTTCTCTTCTGGTTAAAGTAAACCAGAGAAATAGTAAGCTGCAAATTTTCTTCTGGTTTCAGAAGGCTTACACATAGTTTAGCTTCAGAGCCTGATCTTATAACACCTGGAAATGTCACCATGAACATTCTGCAAAGAAAAACTGCATGTGCTTAATAACCCCCTTTTAATGTGTGAAACTAATTATAGTTACTATGAGATAAGAGCATGCATACAAATACACACACATGAAAGGATAGGTTATATTAACAAAAAAGGTTATAACACTTACGGCCTAGAGGTTCCTTGATAGACAGAAATCAGTAGAACACATGTTATTAATATTACTCTTTTGAGTAACACAAGAAAAAAAGCCATCATGAAGGGATGTGAAGAACAAGAGTGTACAAATGTCTTTTAGCTTTTACAAACACAGTATTTGTTTATTTGACTGGTCACTTGACCTCAATGATGATTAACTGAAGGTTACTCACGTAACCCTTGTTCTCTGATAACATGACTGAGCTATCTCATTATGTGAATCGCCTCAGACGTGACCAATCCTGGAAGCACCATTTACACAACATCTGTCTTGCACCCTTTCAAGCACCCTTTCGAATGCTTAAATGAGAAATGGTACACCGCACAGTCTTATAGACTTAACTGACACCCGGCAGCCATTGTAAGTCCGGCAGACTGCAAGTGCACATAAAGAGTCACCGTTTATAATGGGATCTAAAGTTTCGTTTAGTTAAATGTACATTACTTGCATTGCCTTGGTCATTGACGAGTGTCCGGATGCAGTCTCAGATGAAACTCGTGATGGCTTTTGGTTTTGTGACTTGTGATCATGTTCTTTTGTGTTTGAAGAATGATGAATTCCAAAGATGTTCTGACTTGATAGTAGTTATTTCTTCCCAGTGGAAAGTGAAAAAAAAGCTTAGAGAGACTCTAGCTGAGATCCTAGGTGAATGGAAAATCTTTGGTGAATGGAAAGTTAAGGCCGAGGGCCTGGCATGTGCTTAGGGTGTCCTTAGAAGCTTTCTAGATCACATCCTTATCTGGAAGACAGAAAACTTAGCAGAAGAATAAAAAAAACTGTGTGTGACCATTTTAAGGTCTGAGAAGATTCAAGCCTCTCAGGATGGGCTTGTCCAATGAGAAAGGCTGAAATTCCAACCAGAAGGTTGGAGATACTAGTTTTACGGCCCTTTGGCTGAAAGTTTATATGGAACTCTATTGAGTGTTAATGCAAAATTACTAAAGCGTCTTAGAACATTAATATATTGTCTATGTACCAACATATAATATACAATTTTGTTTAGATCATCAAAAGACAAATTCATAGATATTAAGCATGGTAAGATTACATATAAGATTACATGAAAAAGTGGTTCTATCATAAGCATGCATAAAACGGTTTACAATACAATAAGAGTAACAACATACACAATGACCTGAAGTATATAGCCGCGTTTTCACTGCTGGAATTAGGGACTATGGGCTGGTACTTGGTGTGTTGCCACCGCAGGAACCAGGATCTAAATAAAGTTCCTGGTAAAAAAAAAAAAAAAGCCCCTCAGAAAGTACCTGCTTGAGAGGTAGTACTTTTTCAAAGGTCCAGAGCTTTCGGGAGCGGGACTTGGGTGCTAAACATGCTGATTGGTTGAGTTCACGCAGCATTGTGATTTCAACCACCATTTATTCGGATCATTTTCAAAATATGTGTTATTGTTTCATGAAATGTAGTTTTAAAAGTATTTCAGGCAGGAATGTAGTTGTTTAAAACTCAAATGTGTGGTTTATTTATAAAGGCAACACCTATTTAAAAATGTGTTTCGCCGATTTCGGAGACTCATATATCCAGTATATTCAGTGCTCATATATCTGCCTGAAGCAGTGTCAACTCGGCTAGTCCTTCTGACTAGCCAAGCGATTCTTCATGTCAAATGAAAATAAAAAGAGGCAATTGATATACTATTTTGTTTCATTGTAATGGTTGTATATATACACATTTAACTGAACTAATACACATCTGCTGCTATTATTATGTTTAAATGAAAATGAAAGGAGGCAGAGGTATTGATATCCTATTTAGTTTTATTGTAAAAAATATGCATACTTTGTATTGAGAAACGTGCGCAGACCTACGTTACCAGAATATTTGCCTAGTCTTCATTTATTAATTAGACTAGAGTTCCTTTATATGGTCATTTTGTGTCTGTTTTAGAGACACTTTAGTAAAAGTTGCTTTGCCCGCATTCCTTTGAGCCATAAAACTAGTGTTATCAGACAGTTTGTCTTTGGTTGCTATCGAACCAGAGGCATGTTTTGCCTTTTTGAGGCATTAGTTGCATTTCAGGGGAAAAGGGTTCCATAGACACTCATAGCTTGCACTTTGGTTAGGTGAAGGGTGCGTTAGGCATTATTTGTTAAATATAATAAATAGTTGTGTGTCTGATTAGTCCCAATGCTACAAGATATACTTTATCAAAGTTAAAGTCAATTACACCTACCTAAAATGGCTCATTCTAGCATGTCCCCCATGTCTACATCACGATGTGGGAAGATTTACATAACGCTGCCTTCCAAAAGAGGACACAACTAGAAATCAGTGGTTCAACGCTGTTCCAGAATGGTTCAACCCAAATATTAAGATGTCTGCAGCACATTTTGCAGTGGACAAGAACTGTTTCCTGTGAGAGTAGCCCACAATGCTGGTATTCCATTCAATTCAATTCAATTCAATTCAAGTTTATCTGTATAGCGCTTTTTACAATACAAATCGTTACAAAGCAACTTTACCGAAAATTATGTTTCTACAATATTTAGTAGTAGCTTATGGTGGTGACTGTCAGTTTGTGCAGGTTTGACAGGATTTTTAGAAAAAAATGTATACAAGACGTAGTCAGCTAGACGATGAACATTATTAATATTATTAATTAGTAATTGTTATATGATGCAGTCACACATGTAGCAATAATTGTTAGTTGTAAAATCCCGTGGCAAAACATAGAAATAAAATAGAGACATCATTAGCATAGCTGCTGATCCAACAAAGTAAAATTAGTTTAACCCAAGCTAATGAATAAAAATGCACATTTGATCAGATGCAACTACACTCACAATTTAAGAGATACATTATTCGAATGCTTGGCGAAAGAGATGTGTTTTTAATCTAGATTTAAACAGAGAGAGTGTGTCTGAACCCCGAACATTATCAGGAAGGCTATTCCAGAGTTTGGGAGCCAAATGTGAGAAAGCTCTACCTCCTTTAGTGGACTTTGCTATCCTAGGAACTACCAAAAGTCCAGTTTTGTGACCTTGGGGTGCGTGATGGGTTGTAGCGTGGTAGAAGGCTAGTTAGGTACGCAGGAGCTAAACCATTTAGGGCCTTATAGGTAAGTAATGATAATTTGTAACTGATACGGAACTTAATAGGTAGCCAGTGCAGAGACTGTTAAATTGGGGTAATATGATCATATTTTCTTGACCTGGTAAGGACTCTAGCTGCTGCATTTTGGACTACCTGTAGCTTGTTTATTGACGAAGCAGGACAACCACCTAGAAGTGCATTACAATAGTAATGGACCCGGGAGATCAAAATAAAACTAGTGATAGCGAGGCGCTCTGATTGTTTTTGTTGCAGAATACAATAGAGGATATAATCACACATTATATAAACGGAAACGATGGTGTATAAAATTGATTTTTAAGTTAAAAATAGTCGATAAAAAGAATATAGTGACGGAGCTCAAACGCAGTACAGACGCCAACAACAAAAACTGCCCCACTTTGTTTCTATAAAGTGGGGCAGTTCCAACTTTGCAAGGCCAGTCTCGAGCTTCTGACTCACAGTCTGTAAGTACATTTTCATATTTAAATAATTTGCCACACAATTGCAACAATAATGTTCATTATATAATATATATATATATATATATATATATATATATATATATATATATATATATATATATATATATATATTTTTTTTTTTATTATTATTATTTTTTATTTTTTTACTTTGAACCGCATAAACATATTGCATTACACCAAATAATGTTTTTTTATTTTTTTTTATCAACATCATATGACCCATTTAATGGAAACTGCAATGGAGACAGTAGTGACTGTTTGTAGGTCCCAGTCTGTTCTTGATGTCAGGTATAAGTCTGCCAGAAGTGTGGATAAAAGTCGCAAAGGGGACACTTGTGAGCACCCTTCTGAAAGCTTAAATGAGGAACGGGACACCCTACGGTCTCATGGCCACTCAGTGGCCATTGTCCAAGTCTGGCAAACAGCAAGTCCACATAAAGTGTTCCATTTGGGACAGGGCCTATTTGTGAAATAAGGGTACATGAAATGGCCAAAAAGCTGAGGAAGATGCATATTTCAGCTGTAATTAATTAAATGTGCCCCAAAACAAGAAAAAGCATATTAATATTGAAAATGATATAATATACAGTTTAATGTGTTGTTTTGGAGAAAAAATAAAGTGTTAAGATACATTATAACACTGATTATTTACACAGATTAAAAATGTCTTGAGAATTTACATGAACATTTCAACAAATTAATCTTCAGGACACCCAAGACTCTGTCTGTGACAACTTTCATTGGGTTTTACTGTAGAATTTAGAATTTTTTTTAATGTAATGTTTGACAAAAAGCATTATTATGTTGAGCATTTCTTGATATTTAAACAGCAATTTTAAAAATTAATTCAGAGTTACATGAATCTTTCAATACATTGTTCTTCCAGATGACCATGACTCTGTTCAAGTCAACTTTGACTGGGTTTTACTTTAGAGTTTTTGAAAAAAAACTTGAATAAAAAGCCTGTCACAATACATTTTATCACTGGTGTGTGTTTCCTGATATCGTTGCCTTTTAGTGCACTACGAGGACTCTTAAGGTATATCTTAAAAAAGGTATACCATTTTAGGCGTTTTCCCACAAACTATACCTTTGGAGGTTACGTGTTTCCCACAAACTATTC
Organism: Carassius gibelio; assembly: GCF_023724105.1. Taxonomy (NCBI): domain Eukaryota; kingdom Metazoa; phylum Chordata; class Actinopteri; order Cypriniformes; family Cyprinidae; genus Carassius; species Carassius gibelio. Next base: position 14,489,593 of record NC_068410.1, on the reverse strand, counting down.
CTTCTTACGTGTGATGTTACCAGGTGCTGTCCATGAGGGTGGTGCTGAATAAGTTGAAATCGATGGATCGAGAATGGATATTGCAAATCTATGCAGGAGCTGCTTCTGTTTGTTATGTGTGAAAGTGGTGTTCTTTGTAAAAGAAGGGTTGATTTTAAATATAAACACAAAAATCCTTGAATGCAACAAACTTACATGGGTCACTGCTTAAAAATTTAACAAATTTTACCAAAAAATAAAAACAAAAAAAGTCCAACAGAAAAACATTCTGTTAAGATTGCTTTCCAACAAGAAGCACTTCAGAAATAGTCGAAATTGCATTTATTAATTATTTAATTCAATTATGATGGTTTTAGTGAAAAACCAGGGAAAACTCCTCAAGTTCACTTTTAATGGCCTTAACGGGGGTCTCTTAATGCTTAAGAGAGGTCCAGGACCTTGAATAACCCAACCCCCAACCCCCCCCCCCCCCCCCCCCCAACACTCAATGATGATGAGATAATATCTCTATGTGGAGTGCAGGCTGTTGTCAGACTCCTTATGCATGAAAAATCTCTAAATTCTTTATTTTCCATAATAGGATCAAACAAGTTTTGTTAAAAGATTAATTACAAATAAAATTACAAATAAAATTGTGAGTGGCCTGCTGCCACTGAGTACACATATAAAAGCATACATAAAAATTACAAATGAAATAAAACAATGCCACTAAGAATAACTACTCATACAGTATTAAAAAGACATTCTGTATTCTGTGTCATTATACTATGAGCTGCAGGACTGAAGTGCATGACCTTATTGACAGTGGAAGGAGTACTCGGTCTCCGACTGATCACCTAAAGAAAGAAGGTAATATCAAGACACAAGTTAATATAAGGCTCTGGCCTGTATCATTGTACAGTTGCTCACTGTAGTAAAGCAAATCTTCACATGCATATTTGCAACAGATTTTCACATTGTATGTATGTAGATACAGTCAGGTCCATATATTTTGTACACAGGCACCATTTTTATCATTTTTGCTGTTGACCAAAACATATTCAAGTTACAGTTATATGATGAATATGAGCTTAAAGTGCACTCCCTCAACTTTAATTTGAGGGTATTCTCATCAAAATTGTATTGAAGGTAAACTGAAGTGAAGGTTAAACAATTACAGCTCTTTAATATGTACCTCCCCCTTTTTTACAAGGGAGCTTAAGTAATTGGACAGTTGACTCAAAAGCTATTTCACAGACAGATGTGGGCTATTTCTTAGTTATTTCTACATCAGTTAACCAGGTTAAAGGTCTGGAGATGATTTTAAGTGTGCCATTTGCATTTTGGCCTAGCAAAGCATCAAAGAGGAAGAACCCGAGTCTCTGGTGATGTCCATGAGTTCCAGACTTAAACAAAGGATTCTCAACAAATACAATATATATATTTTTTAATATTATTTATGATTATATTGTTTTGTCCAATTACATTTGTGTATTAAAATGATTGTAATTCCTAAGCATTTTATATTTTTGTTCAGCCCCTTGAATGAAAGCTCAAAGTCTGCACTTCAATAAAATCTTGTTTGCTACATTTTAATTCATTTCTGGTGGCATACAGAGCCAAAATTAAGAAAATTGTGTCAGTGTCCAAATATATATGAACCCATGACATTTGTTAGTGGTTAATATAACCTTTAATTAGACAATAGCGAGTAATACGATTTATTAAATGAGGATGCTAATTGATGGCAAAATAATACACCATGGCTTTGTGTCAACAACATAAAAAAAGATCAAATATTAATAAAAACAAAAAGTTTCGGAATTACACGTTTTGTTATTTATCTAATAAAAAATGCATTAAACTGCACACCATCACCTTTACATTTTTCTGAATGTTAAATAAAATCTTACTTGTTTGGTATTAATCATACACTTTGACCACTGCTGGCTTGAGATTCTTCACTGGAAGAACCTGTTTCATTTGTATCTTGTAATTCATAGAAATATGTTTTGGAATCTGCAGGAGGATAAACAAAAAATAAATATACAGTACCAGTCATGGAAATTATTGAATACATGTTACTTATATAATGTTATTATTTACTAACCTCTGTTAAATAAACTATGACATGGTCTTCTTTTGTGTCGACCCGCTCCACATACTTCTGAGCAAGAACTTCTGAACTAATTGACGTTGTAAGCTATAGGGAAAATAGAATTACTAATATGAAAAAATGATGATGATGACGTGATGATGAAGTGTTTTTTTTCTTCAGTTCTTGCAAAGTAAAGCTGACATGAAAAAAGCAGTAGTAAAAATGTGTAAAAAAATTTTGTCTTAATGCAAAATAACTTTATACACCTGAACTCACCAATGATGTGTCAGCTGTGAATCCTGATAAAAGTTTAATATCCACAATGAGCATGTTAGTCATCTCCTGGGGACCATGATATCTTAAAAGAGATAAATATACTGCCCTGATTTAATGCTAACAACACAAAGAATCAGGAGCACAACTTATACACTTAAACTAGCAAATGCATAAAAATTTTATCCAAGCAATTACAGAATTTTACAACAGAATTGTTCAACTCAGATTGTCAATGATTTTAAGCATTCAATAACGAAGTATCTATATATAATAAAAGAAACAGTAGCCATACACAATCTAAATCTGTTTTTACTTGACAGTGAAGTTCAGAAGGAAATTTTGTCCCAGTGTTTTGCAATCTCCCTCTATCTTTGCATCAATGCTCAGTGTTTTAGCTTCAGTAGGAGTCGGGATGTTGTAGAACTGAGCCACCTGAGAGAGTCAACATGAAAAAAAAAAACAGATTCATATCATAACAGAATAGCAGCAAAATGCTAAGAAAGAAAAGAGAGAGATTGAGTAAATGAAGCTGAATTCTCTACAGACCTGCACAGACACACAAGCTGAGCCCTTCACTTCAATGCTGTATTTGGCTGGGACATCCTGCAGCTGCTTCTCCTGGTACAGTAACTTATTGTCCTGATTGACATCAAAGTGGTGAGTGTCTGCTGCTGACTGTACAGTCACTGTGCTGGAGCCGTCAGCGCTGAACACTTTGGTGGCGTACAAAGACAGAGCCTGAAGAGCCACCACTGTGTCCTGAGAAATAAATGTGTTCAGTAATGTGTCTTTTACCCATTATTCAGCAATCATGTGTTTGAATTGAGTAGTTTGAGTCACCTGTGTGGAGGAGAATCCTCCATAGGCATTCTGCTGCTTCACAAGCCAGCTGACAATCCTGTTAGCAAAGCCCAGATCAGCTGTAGTGAGTGAATCAGCAGAGAGAACAGCTAGCAGCACATATGAGCTGATCTCCACTGCCAGAGAATCAGAGTCATCAGCAGAAGCAGACTGAGACCAGTGGAGACGAGACCCTTTAGGACACATGGACAAAAGAGACACCAGTATAAAAAAGTATAGTCATATAGGACAACAGAAAGTCATCAGAAACAAATATCTTACCATCTGAAATAGCAACATCCTCCAGTTTCTTGAAAAGCTGCTGTCGAGTGTCTGTGTCTTTAGCCAGACTGAAGGTGTAGGCGAGCAGAGCAGTGGTGTAAGTGTTTTTGACATCCTCAATGACAGACCTCAAGCAGGACAAACCTTTACTGACGACAGGATCCTGAGACAAAAACAGAGAAACAGCAGCTGGGAGCGTAATTTTTCTGAGATTATACTGTGTTTCCTGTAGATGAACTTACTGTTACTGGAGTTTCTAGTTCAAGTAGTGATGCAGTAATGTAGGCTGTTATAGTCACATTATCATTCACTCCACCCTGCAGTTTTATATTAGAGGAACATTAAGTAAATCATTTTTGTTACAGATAGATTGTTTCTGTGATAATGTTTAGTGACCAATAGCACACCTTCATTCTGTTGTTGAACAAACTTCCCTGTTGGATAAAACAGCCGTCTGAATCCCGTCTGCTTATTAACCATTCCTTTGCACTCTGAATATTTTGTGGATCAATAAATATGTATTTCTGCGCTTTGCCAAAAGACCTCAGGACAAAGGCAGTCAACCTGGTGTTTTAAAGTTATAAATTAAATAATATCATTCGTTGTTTTAATTGATTAAATCTGTACATAAAATATTAAAAATAAATACCACCTATCTACTTAATATTTTAACTTTGTAACTATTTAGGAAAAAGTGAGAGTAAAAAGTTACAAATATTTACCATGTATTCTCATCTCCACGTCCAAATGTGCTGTATCCACCACTAGTATGTCTGTAGTTCAGTTGTCTCTGGTATCCTGTTAAGTTTGATAGTGATTAAATGTTTAGGTTGATTGAGTGTGTCTGACGTCAAAAGTGTCAAGACTTATTTTCTTGACCTGACTCATTTCTCTCACCACTCTTAAGGAAGCCGGTGGCTCTCTCTCTGATGGCTGAAGTGAGCTGCTCTGTGTTTTCCAGATACTGCAGAATGTAAATATTGGGAGAAAGAATAGCCATGTTTTGTTCTCCACAGCCGTACGGCATCTGTAGTAATCCGTGAAGATTTGTCAGTGCACGACCCAGTATGTCCCCTAAAAACCAAACACCAGTGAAACTCATTACATTTTAAAAACCCAAACACAAACATATCATTTCTGCTTGTGTATGTAAATGTTACCAATGACTGAAACAGAGGATCTTGCTGATCCCTTTATCACATCTTTAGGAAGATTCAGATCCACTTCCTCTGTGAGACTGTCGCCTATGAACCAGAGAGACAGAAACACATCAGTGATCAGCAGAGAAACACTATAATGCTAAATATTGTCTGCAGACAAACCCTTTGGACACAGTAACCAGCTGTAGGTCTCTGTCTTCTCAGTTCCTTCAGCCTGCAGCATAAAACAGTAACATCAACACATCATACTGACATAAGCAGCATTAGGATCATGAAGAAATGACGTCTGAGAGCTGTTTGAAGTGCGCTGACCTGTACAAGCAGACTTCGTGTGACTGTGTCAATGCGTCCTCTCTCTGGCACGCTCACAATCTCATTGTCACACACAGTCTGGGACGACTCAGCCTCTGCACTGACTGTAATATTCAAGACTCCTACAACACAAGACATGTACGTGAAGATACAAACATACACAAACACAGAGAAACAATGATTCAGACTGGAAAACTCACCAAGAACAGAAGGAGTGAGGATCCATTTAAAGGTTTTTCTTCCATTAGCACACAGACAGGATGAATACTGTTCATCAGAGGAGGCTTTGAGAGTGTAGTCTGAGGAAAGAGCTGGAGTCACTTTAACCTGTCAATCAAACACACATGATTAGTGGCATATTTGATATGATTGGATAAGACTGAGTCTGAAGTCTCACCATGATGCACTTGGACAGATAGTTGAAGACAGTGGCCTTCAGCTCAAAGATCTCCCCACGGATGATGGAGTAAGGCAGAGAGAGCTCCAGGAAGAAGGGCTGGAAAACTGTCAACTGAGCAGGAGGAGCCAGACCCAGACCTTTGGAGGACAGACAGAAGGCCTCCGTCTCCCAAGTGGAGATGGTGTCAGGAACTGTGACAGGAACCTGAGCTGATCCAGAGTCTCTGTGTTGATATTACACGAGTATTTGATTGGCCTTTTAATATGCTGTTTTGCTTTTACAACATTCAGCACAGATATAAAACACTGACTATCTGATTCACAGTAGGTCTCTAGTTTGTCTAATTTTCATCAATCTGAATGAATCTAATGAAAGTTGTGTTTATATGAATACAAATCAGTCCAATTCACATATTCGTTTACAAGTGAATGTATGTATTCTTAACAAAAACTAATTGGATGTGCAGTGCCAAGAGAAGCATTACAGTTATTGTGGTTTTAATATGATATTAAATTATGTTAACAGTTAAAAATATTGTCACTAACCCAACTGCAGCAAGTTGCCAAATCCATGTTTCAGGAAAGACAGTACGAACTGTCACTTCAACTGAAGAGTCTCCCTCATTCATATTCAAATCCATTTCAGAATCATATGATACTGCATTATAAACTGAAATAAAGCACAGGTAAAGATGTGACACTTGAATCAGGACATGTAGCAATTTTTTAAAAAAAAATCACAATTTTGTATCTCTATCACATTATATACTTTCTGAAATATCTAAACTGTATTCTGTGTTCACAACATTAACCCTACAATATCTTGTATTGTTTATACTGTAACTATTCATTTAAATTTTTTTATATGCTTATTAATTTAAATCATGGGGCCTAATAATTTATACATAAAAAAGTTGAATTTAACAAAAATGTAAGTGAGCTTTGTACATCTAACATATCAAATAGTGTGAAGAAACCGATACACTGTCAACATAATCCAAAGTATAATAATAATAAGTAAAATAAGAATATAAAAGCCAGTAAACTAAACTTTAACATGTTATCTTCATACATTTACACTTTTCTCACAGAATAAATTGTCCTTTACATTTTGGTTGATGCAGCTCTTTCGAGCAGTTCTTTGATGTCACAAATTTTTAAAACTGCTGATTTTACAGATCAGACAACTGTCACCATAATCTCAAAACAAATAAAGAGTCATACATATGTACTCTTGCAGTGAAAAATTGGTTAATAGTGGTGAATTCCAGTCATATTAAATTATTGATAGCAAATGGATGTCTGAATGAACTCATACATATATAACAAATATTATCTAAAAAATTGTCAGTATATACTGAACACAGAAAGTCTCTCACAGCCAAATTTGTTGCCATTTTCAGACCCACACTCTATCCAACAGCAATGATGAACCACATGTAACAGAAGTAAAAAAAAAAAAAAAAAAAAAAAACAACAAATAAAAATTATACTATATGTATATATATATATATATATATATATATACGTTATGTATGTTAGGTATGTTCATCATTATTATTTAAAATTTTTACGCAAAATAAAGTTCATCCATTTCAGCATAAAAAGTACTCCACATGGCTCCGGTGGGTTAATAAAAGCTTTCTGAAGCAAATCGATGCATTTGTATTAGCAAAATATCCATATTTACACCTTGTCAGTATCCAGACGTTTTCCTGACTCCAGGATCAGGACGCTCTGATCTACAGCACTGAGGCCGCACAGTGAACCAGGCTGAGCTGAGAGATGGAGAGTGTTTTTCTCACCAGGAACTGCTCTAGAGGGAGAAAACTGCAGAGAAACCTGTGACGACAACAGTAGGGTGAGTCATTTCAGTATTGAATCAGAATGATTATGATTGTGTAAATGGGCTGATGGGTTTTCTTTTTTTTCATACCTTGTTTTTGAAACACTTTTCAATGTCAAATGTTGTGCTACGAGCAACAACATTTTCACTGGGCAGAACACAGTAGACCAGAATCTGCACTGCAGGAGCTAGATCTGCACCAACAGACAGTTTGAATGACATTGTGCCACTTGCTGCTCCATTAGAAGACTTGACTTCAACCTTCTCATATCCATGATGAACGATCACTCCTCTGGACAAGACCTGAAACAGACAGATGACACTCCAATGACAAACTGACCAGTGCAGCCAGTTAATACTGTTAACAAACAATGAATTCATCAGTGTATCAGTGTACATTCTGCACATTCTCACCATATAGACAATGTCAGTTTTGAAGTCTTTAGCAGTCTCTCCAATAAAATAATACTTGATGGTCACTGTAAACTCAGCATCACACTTTAATGGTTGCTCAATGTTTTCTATGATCAGTTCACTTAATGATGGGGTGTATGGAGTGACAGGCCGGAAAAGATGAACTGTTTTTCTGTCCGTAGAGAAGGAAGGTGTTTTGTAACCATCATAATGAAACGTTGGATACACACTCGCCTGGAAAAAAAGAAAAAGAATGCGCCAATATTTTCATGTTATCAAAATATTAACTGATCAAACACTTGTTGGATGAGCAGCAACTGTCATACCATCAGATTAATGTCTTCTTTAGGAAGACTAGATGTATTAAGAGAGAAGCTGGCCAGTCCATCGCTGTCTGTAGTGAGATTTAGGAGCAGTTTTGAGGACCAGGATCCCTCCAAAAGATAAACCACTTTGTTTTGTATTGGTGCACCTTTGAAATTTGAAAGTTTGATCTGTTTAAAACAAGATTTTGAAGGAATAAATGATTCTGTACATATCATTCAATGCTGTTGAACTGAGACAACCTGATTTTAGACTTACTTTTCCTTCTATAACTGATCCATGTTCATATGTTTTGGGCAGGTCAGTAAGTGTGAATTTGCCGATTTCATAAGTGAGAGAAATAGTTTCAGATTTTGTCATGGTGATCTCTGTGAAATACAAATATATGGAGTGTGAAACTTGCATTTTTATGTAATCAGATTTTAAAACTCATTTCAGTTATTAATAGCTCACCTGTTCCTTCTTCTGTGACTGTTGCTTCAACATGAAGAGAATTTTCTAGTTCATCCTCATATGTGGAGTTTAAAAAGGCAGATAGATCTAAGGTATGGATGGCACAGCCTGTCCTTTTCATCTAATGGAAATTAATGAACATAAACACAATACATTATAGTAATTTAATAATCTGGATTTAGGAAATAAATGCCACATGCCACTTTTGGTACTGCACTGACAAACCTCAGTGGTTATATTCACACATATTGGACTGTGTTTATCACCCCAGTAAGAGTAGCGTTGAATATTACGACACACTTTCACCCATGATTTACCAGATAAAGGCTGCCCGTATGTGTATCTGTAAAACATGTACAGGTCAAAGATGGACTTTATGCTTTTAATATGTTTAAGTAAAGTTGCTACTTACTTTCCACAAACTTCAACTGCCATTGACTCATCATCTATACTCACTGTCTTCGGTGCCGTCACAGTAACTTCAAACTTAGGCAAAACTACAGAGGATGAAATTTATTATTAATCACATTAGGATTTTTTATGAAACTTGTCCCATGCAAATAATGCAAATAATTTGTTATGACTTACCATATTTTTTCACCTCAAAATCATGTGATATCATCCTGTCACCAATGTAAGCCTTCAGTTTGTATATGCCTTGACAGCCTTCCGGGTTTAATTCATAAGAACGCTGCAAAATCCACCTTGTTGAAGAAACATTTGTCCATTGAGCAATTCTGTTACCTTTACTGTCCTATTTAATACCAAACACAAAGTGAAGTTAGTAACAGCCAACTACACATATTCTGCCCAAAAAATAAGAAATACATAATTACCAGGGTTGCCAGGTTTTCACAATAATTTGCCCAATTTGCCTAATTGATAATCAAAGCTAGCCCAAAATTAGCTCAGGGGGTCCCCCTGTAAAACTTTTAGAGGGTAAAATACTATGGTGTTCCCAAAGTAAAATTCACATGCCGGGGGATAAATGTCAGGTATTGGTGTCACTTAAACCCACAAAAAAGAAAAACAACCCACAACAGTGTTAAAATACTTGGCAACATTGATAATTACTGAAAACACAATAACTGCAAAAATAAAAGTCAGTGTTGTGCTTGTCATGAATACAGAAGGTTTGTGTTCTTACCTCAAGTATCACTCTACTATACTGTAAGAAAAGCAAAGTGTAATTAAATAATTTGTAAAACTTACATGACTAAAAGCCAACATGTTTGTGTGTTACATATTTAAAAATAAAGAAGAGATAAATAAATCACAACCTGCTGATCAAGCGGTGAAAAGTTTTTATCCATGGTAACAACTCTAAAATTCACTGTGAAAACAAAAATGTGTGACAAACATAATTATAATGTTTTTATTGTGATAACCAATATTTCAGATCTAATGGCCTGCTAATCCTGATTGCACCATCCAGTTTGTCCTGAATAGAGTCTTGGTTTATCTTGCTTTAAATGTTTCGATGCTCATGATTCACTCAAGATTATATTCATTATCTTACGTTTCACACTGTTTATTTGTGGAGTCAGTGTCATTGACTGCAAGAATACACTAGCATGACGACCTGTTTACACAACGGCTCCCGCTCTGCACATCCTCGTTTTATTGCAGACTGTACTATCAGGTTTTCCTGGATGGACGTTTATGGTGACTAAAAAGATAAGAATAAAGCACACTCTTCCTGCGTGTTTTCCATCAACATTTGACATTTTTTATTTCAAAAGCTGAAATGACTGTTTATACAATGCACGGTATATCTGTGACTGCCCGAAGCTCGTAAATAAAGAGGCACGTGATTGGGAACCTTTTTTTATAAGCACTGCATCGTTTTACACTGTACACATTTGACACTTTGTCAAGCAGGGCGTATGATGACATCAGCATTCACATTTTTTTTTTTTTTACTTTGAACAATTCACAGCTCACCTGTCTGTCCTGGAATATAGATGGGTTTATCAGTCTGGATAAAGGTCAGAGGATGGTAAGGTCTGAACATGACTTTTCTCTCTTCAGACATCTTTAAAGACTCTCCTTGAAGTTCTACCTTCATTTTCTGAACAGATTCTGCTTCTATCAGAGGAGCCTGATGAGAAATATTATCATGTATTCACAACCTCTGCAAACAGACTATCTCAAAAAACTAGATGATGAAACAAATATATTTATTGTAATGTGCTGATAGCAGACCTTGAAGTTAAAGCAGCGGTGAAACTCTTCCTCAGCTTTCTCCTGCAGCAGTAAAGTGCTCTGGTTACCATCAACCAGATAAATGTTTATGACAAGGCTTTCATTGGGCTTGAGAAGACTTGCACACAGTCTGGCCTCAGATCCTGACTCAATCACTGCAGGAAACGTCACCATGAAAGATCTGTATAGATATGATAAGCATTCAATCATTTTGAGTAGTATGATTTTTTTTTTCTGAAATGGATTTTATTGCAAAACATCAAAGTTAATGTGTTGATTTAGTTGGCCCTTTTTTAAATGAGAAAAAGCATCAAGATGATTTATATATAAAAATTTTATAGAAGCAATACTTACGGCCCTGCCATTTGTCCATTGACACAGACAAGAAGGAGAGAGAACAGAAGGAGCTGTTTCCAACAGGGGCTAATGTTCAGATCCATGATGATGAGTGATATCCAGGTCTTGACATAAACTGAGCCGTCTCTTATAAAAGGAGTCGCATGCTAAAGGTGGTCCTTCAAAAACATTTATATTGATCACTTGATTAATGATTCAACCATGCATGTAGGCAATAACGTTTGAAAACCTGTGCAATATAAGCACTACTAAAACCTGAAAAATACATCTGTGCTACAGTAAATATTAAAATAATTATTTATGCAGTAAAATATAAATGACACATTATGTAATAAATATTTATATAGATATTTACAAAACATCTGACGGTTTAACAACTCAAAGTTTATAATGAATTTATGCTGCCATTATACGAGAACATTTTTATTTATTTTTAGATTTTATTTTATATTGTTTTTATCAAAAACACTCTACAGAAAATGGTAAAATATACACATCATCATCATCTGAACAAACCACACACACACACACACATACACAAAATACTCCTAGGGCTCTTTCCAGAGTCAACAAACGATACTGAAATCAAGGGTCAAGAATCCCCTACACCCACACAGAGTAAATGTTTCTTCATATCTGCAAATCCTTTGACCTCTTCTAATATAGTTTCTGAAACCTCAGCTCATTAAAATTATGCATTTGTATTACATTCCAAAGAGCTGCGTTATAAGCATTACAGTGGAAAATCAGGAACGTCATGATACAGTTCATCTGGAAGAGAAAACAAAAATGCAGAAGACCTCAGCTGTGTGGAAGCACTTTAAACTGAGTGAGGACAAGACATAGGCAGTGTGCCAGATATGAGAATTGAAACTGGCACACCACGATATTACCACCTAAACAAGTTTTATATAAATATAAATATAAATATATATATATATATATATTTATATTGTATATATATATATATATATATATATATATTTATATTGTGTATATATATATATATATATATATATATATATATATATATATATATATATATATATATATATATATATATATATATATATATATATAACAAGTATATATAAACAAGCCGCTTTTATCCACCATGTTAATCAGTAATTTTACACATGATAAAAACTTGCACTTAATTTGCTTGGAAAATACTAAAAAAAAAAAAAAAAAAAAAAAAAAAAATCCCAGCCTAAGAAAAATGGGTCTTTATTAAAAGTATTGTTCTTGACAGACCTGTGTGTTTTATATCACGAGTGTAGTTTCATTCTCAGAGCATATTATCCCTGCCCCCATGAGAGCACCGCTTCTGGATGGTGTGTTCCCCAGCAAACAGGAGTAACTAAATTACCTAATTTAATTATGAAATGAATGTTACTGTAATCTATTACAGTTACTTAGAAAAAAATGTGGAATTAAATCACAGTTAATTATGAAAATTTTAATGATTACAAAGGGAGTTGCATCTTAATATTCTCATACATACATGTTTAAAATATGAGACACCAATGTTTCAGGAGTTGAGGACACAGAATAGGACACATGCTTATTCGATAACGGTTTCTTTTCCTATTTTGGTTTATGTATATAATAATAATAATAATAATAATAATTATTATTATTATTATTCTTTAATGCATTGTTAGATGCCAGTGTTTCCTGTCATGACTATGCAAAGATTTGATAAAAAAAAGCTATTAAACTTTATCTTATGATTTTAAACATGTATTTAACCTTAAAAAGTAAAATAAAAAAGTTAAAAGAGCTGCTTAAGGCCAGTTCTGAGGTGGTTGTACTTTACAATTAAAGTATTATAACCTTAATTCAAGTGAAGAAGGACTGACAGTAATCAGTGTTGAGTACCACTGTAACATTAACCCTGCCTGCTTTAAATGTTTCAAAAGTAAAGTAATTTGTTTACATTACTATAGTTGTTATATTACCACAGCAACTATAGAAATACCACAACAAAATTAATTCAAGTACTTTACTATAGAATGGTTCAAAACACTACAGTATTTACTATAAATTACTATAGTATTTTTTTCCATGTGGGTCTGTGTGTAATAAGCAGAGTGTATGGTTGTGGATGCGTTGTGGACCCGATACGAACGCGCTCTTTAAATAAAAAAAAAAAGGAAACTGAAATAGACTGTGCAACTGACTAACTAAAACCTGGTCTAAAGCCAAGTCTATTTTCAGTTGCCTCAAAATAGCAACACGCTAATAATGCGCCTGAAACCTCATTTTCAGGCCAGCATGCCCATGAGCGCACAAATGCATTTGCTATTTAAACAACGTGACACGGGACATGAAAATGATAACTGCGTCGGGCTGAAACTAGCAAAAAAACACTTCACATTGTGCCTGGCACCGGGTGTATGATACAGCCATATATGTCTCTGACAGTGCCTGTAGTCCCATTTAGCAACTCATTAGCAACCTGATTTTTTTTAAAAGAAATGTATTAGTTTAAAAATAACGAGTGGGGTGAAACTGGTGTGTTTTATGACATATAATAAAACGTGAAAGTATCTTAAAGCTGCAGAAGGTAACTTTTGTAAAAATATATTTTTTACATATTTGTTAAACCTGTCATTATGTCCTGACAGTAGAATATGAGACAGATAATCTGTGAAAAAAATCAAGCTCCTCTGGCTCCTCCCAGTGGTCCTATTGCCATTTGCAGAAATACATCGCTCCCGTTAAGAAACAACCAATCAGAGCTGCGGTCTGTAACTTTGTTTGTGTTCAAAATGTATATAATAAGCGAGTACACCATGAATCCATTTTCCAAACCGTGTTTTTAGCTTGTCCTGAATCACTAGGGTGCACCTATAATAAGCGTTTATATTCATAGACATAAACAGAGAGAAGTAGTTCCGGCTACGATGTTCTTCCGCAAGACGCAAGCAGTTCTGTTTATTAACCGCTAGAGTGTCAAAAGTTACCGACTGCAGCTTTAAGCTTGTGTGAACCACGGACCTTATTTTAGGGGATTTAACCAAACTCACTTTCAAAAAAAAAATAACATTGACTCTGAGAGAAAACCGGAAGTGCTAAAATGCTTAAGATAACATTTATATGGAAAATACTGTGGAAACATGTTTTTTTGTTTTAGGCTTAAGAGTGCCGCAAAACTACTGTGGTCAAGTGAGCCACAACCTGGATTAACCCTTGACCCTTGCAGCCTTCTTCTGAGTCCACACTTTTGCAACATAATGCCGCTTTGACTGCTGGGCAGGGGCGGAGTGGTTCAATATCAAAGAAAAAGTGTCAGATAAAAGGCTATTGCACTCATTGCTTTTAACAAACTAAAACTTACACAAAGGAGAGTGGGCTTGTGATGGCAAGCAAAAGACATGAAGATAAAAGTGGCTGGAGCATTTTACTGTTACTCATAACTTATGTAATTCAAGTATTGTGAAACTGCAGCTTCATGCTAAAGCAAAATAAATATGATCTGCATTCTTCGAGTCAATCATTCATTCGTTATCTGGCTCGGCTCAGTGTTCATCTTCAGTTCTCTCTTCACAGCAGTTCAGTCAGTGTACTGTTTGAGTACATGAATAACTCCGGGATATTGGTTTGTTTGAACTCAGAGGGAGTATCAGCCACATTAAAAAAGTTAACAGCTTAATTCATTTGTGGATTAATGCATATTGGAGACACAAACTGTTATTTTCAAGAGGTTATTGTCAAGAGGAAAATGAGAAAAAAGAGACCAAAAAAATGCAGATAAGCTGAAAGCCACTGTCAAAGAAACCTGGGTTTCAATACCACCTCAGTAGTGCCACAAACTGATCACCTCCACGCCACACTGAATTGAGGCAGTAATTAAAGCAAAAGGAGCCCCTACCAAGTATTGAGTACATGTACAATAAATTAACATACTTTCCAGAAGGACAACAATTCACTTAATGTTTTATTGGTGTTATAAAGTATTCTAAATTGTTTTGAGATAGTGAATTGGTGGGTTAAATGTGAGCCCAAATCATCACAATTAAAAGAACCAAAGACTTAAACAACTTCAGTATGTGTGTACTGAATTTATTACATGAGTTTCACCATTTGATTTTAAATACTGAAAGAAATTAACTTTTCCATGATGTTCTAATTTATTGAGAATTACCTGTATATACACTCATGCGTAAATGCAAGAGGAGAGTAAAGTGGATGAATGAAGCCATTAGAAAAATCAGAGAATGCATTCATGGAAAGAGTCAGTTAACCACCTGAGTAAAACCATTATCGCTGTTTATAATGGGGTCTATCCACCTTTTCTTCAGCATGGAAGTAAGCCTATGGGTGAGACTTCCATTTCATTATCCGCTATAGGAAAATAAAGAGGAGAATAACAACGTGCAGTAAACAGTAAAACTGCAGTAAAAGGTGTTTTTAATTAAGATAACAGATAAAAATAATATGACAGGACACATCAATTGTCAATGTCATCTAAAAATAGCTGGAAGCAAGTGAGACCGGAGGCTAGAGCCATATAATTTACAAATTAACAAATTAACGTCAGGAAAAAGGGGGAAAGTTTCGTATAGTTAAATGTATGATACTTGCATTGCCTTGGTTGTTGACAAGTGTCTGGATGCAGTCTAAGATGAAAGTCTTGATAGCCTTAAGGTTTTTGGACTTGTGATCATGTTCTTTTGGGTTTGAAGAGTGATGAATTCCAAAGATGTTCTGACTTGATGGTAATCATTTCTTCCCAGTGGAAAGTGAAAAAAAAGGCTAAGAGAGAAAACTTAGCAGAAGAAGAAGAAGATGGGCGGAACTGTGCGTAAGCATTTTAAGATGTGAGAAGATTGGCTTGTCCAGTGAGAAAGGCTGAAATTCCAACCAGGAGGTTGGAGATACTAGTTTTACGGCCCTTTGGCTGAAAATTTATATGGAACTCTATTGAGTGTTAATGCTAAATTACTAAAGCTTCTTAGAACTTTAATATTTTGTCTATGTACATACATATAATATAAATTTTGTTTAGATCATCAAAAGACAAATCCATAGATATTAAGCATGGAAAGATTACATATAAGATAACATGAACAAGTGGTTCTATCATAGGCA
Organism: Carassius gibelio; assembly: GCF_023724105.1. Lineage (NCBI taxonomy): Eukaryota > Metazoa > Chordata > Actinopteri > Cypriniformes > Cyprinidae > Carassius > Carassius gibelio. The sequence goes on along the minus strand of NC_068410.1, from coordinate 14,473,551 downwards.
TGCATAAAACGGTTTACAATACAAAAAGACAACATACAAGAAGAGTAACAACATACAGTACACAATGACCTGAAGTATATAGCTGCGTTTCCACTGCTGGAACTTTACCCAGGAACTAGGGACTATGGGCTGGTACCTGGTAAAAAAAAAAAAAAAAGTTCCTGGTAAAAAAAAAAAAAAAAAATCCCCCTCAGAAAGTCCCTGCTTGCGAGGTAGTACTTTTTCAAAGGTCCAGAGCTTACGGGAGCTATAGTTCACGCAGCATTGTGATTTCAACCACCATTTATTCGGATCATTTTCAAAATATTACTGTTATTGTGTCATGAAATGAATAGTTTTAAAAGTATTTCAGGCAAGAATATTGTTGTTCAAAACCCAAATCTGTGGTTTACTTATAAAGACAGAACCTATTTTAAAATATGTTTAGCAGATTTTGGAGAATCACATATCCAGTATATTCAGTGCTCATATATCTGTCTAAAGTGAAAGCGAAAGCGACGTGACATTCAGCCAAGTATGGTGACCCATACTCAGAACTCGTGCTCTGCATTTAACCCATCCGAAGTGCACACACACAGAGCAGTGAACACACACACACACACACACTGTGAACACACACCCGGAGCAGTGGGCATCCATTTATGCTGCGGCGCCCGGGGAGCAGTTGGGGGTTCGGTGCCTTGCTCAAGGGCACCTAAGTCATGGTATTGAGGGTGGAGAGAGAACTGTACATGCAGTCCCCCCACTCACAATTTCTGCCGGCCCGAGACTCGAACTCACAACCCTTCGATTGTGAGTCCGACTCCCTAACCATTAGGCCACAAAGTTCCTGGTCCGATTGTTCTGGGTAATTTCAGTGGGAGCGCGGCATATGTGTTTTCATTCAAAGAAAGGTTTTCCTATAAATTAATCTGTTTTAGAGACACTTGAGTAAGATTAGCTTTGCCCGCATTCCTTTGAGACATAAAAATAGTGTTATCAGACAATTTGTCTTTGGTTGCTGTGGAACCAGAGGCATGTTCTGCATTTTTGAGGTGTTAGTTGCATTTCAGAGGAAAATCTCAGGGCATAACTTTTATTCTTACTGTTGCCACCGCCGACATGTTTTGAATGCCTATTTGTTAAATTAGGGTATGGATACATGAAGTTGCCAAAAAGCTGAGGAAGACCAATATTTCAGCAGATATTGATTAAATGTGCCCCGAAACAAGAAAAAAATATTTAAAAAAGCATATTAATATTGCATATTATAAAATATACAGTTTACTGTGTAGTTTTTGTGATGGTGGGGTGAAGGAAAGGCTGGAAACAAATGTGAGTTAACAGTTTTTAATGAAAGTAAACAAACACGAGGGAACAATGAGGCTGGGAAGACGATAATCCAAGATGGTGGTGAGGAGGTGAGGAATCGGCGATGAGATGGCAGCAGGAGAGGATGGCACAGGAACTGCAGGGAATAGAGCCGAAGGTAAGTGTTTGTAGCTGAGCGGAAGTGCGTAGAGTAGATGAGATTCTGGGAAAATACAGACATCCAATGCAGACTACACTGAAGACGACAAACAGGGTAAATTACATTTGACAACGATCTCACAAACACAAGACGTGAGACAAGCCAATATATAGGAGATGAGTAATGAGTGACAGCTGTTGCTGATGACAATTAACGGAGACGCCCACAAATTAATCAGTGCACACGTGAAACACACAGACTTCAGTACCCCCTCCTCTAAGAACTCCTCTTGGAGTTTCCTGAAGGGCCTACCTGCTGATTGTAGTCATCAATAAGGGAGTGATCCAATATGTCCCTAGCAGGTACCCAACTCCTCTCCTCCGGACTGTAACCTTCCCAGTCCACCAGGTACTGGAATCCTCATCCCCTCCGTCTCGAGTCCAGAATATGATTTACCAAATAAGTCGGTTCCTCATCTACGAGACGTGGCAGTGGGGGAACCGGAGTAGGCGGATTAATATGTGCATAGAACATGGGTTTAATTTTGGACGCATAAAAGGCGGGGTGTATCCTCTTGTACGCAGGAGGTAGTTTGAGGTGGACTGTCACCGGACTAATGATCTTGGTGATAGTAAATGGGCCAATAAATTTGGGAGCTAATTTATTAGAAACGGAACGCAGAGGAATGTTACTAGTAGAAAGCCACACCTTTTGACCCATGATGTAAACAGGAGGCTTTGACCGGTGGCAATCGGCCTTAGCCTTAGTGCGCTCCCTCATCCGGAGCAGAGTCTCGCGGGCTCTGGTCCAGGTGCGGTGGCACCTCTGGACAAACGCGTGAGCAGAGGGGACCGTGACTTCAGATTCCAGACTGGGAAAGACTGGTGGCTGGTACCCTACACTACACTGAAACGGAGAAAGGCCCGTAGCTGACACTGGCAAAGAATTGTGGGCGTACTCCACCATAGAGAGTTGTTGACTCCAGGAAGAAGGATTCTTGGAGACCAAACATCGCAACGTCCTCTATAAATCTTTGTTGGCTCGCTCAGACTGTCCGTTACTTTGGGGATGAGATCCCCTGTCAGAAACCACGTCTACCGGGAGGCCATGTGAAGCCGAAAGATGTGATCTAGGACAGTGACCGCTGTCTCCTTGGCTGTAAGTAATTTGGGCAAGGGAATGAAATGTGCCGCCTTCGAGAACCGGTCCACTACGGTCAAAACGACCGTCATGCCATTAGAGGGCGGGAGGGTGGTAACAAACTCTAGAGCGATGTGGGACCAGGGTCTCGAAGGGACAGGGAACTCGCGGATTTTACAAGCCATACGTGCCCACCAGAATCGTTGTCTAACCAACCCATTAATTCTACTTATCCCTGGGTGGCATTAGAACAATGACCCCACTGGACAACCTCGGACCTTAACTCCTCCGGCACAAATAAACGGTTCGGTGGACAACTGGACGGAGGCATTACCCCTTGTAAGGCCGTCTTGACCTTCAACTCGACCTCCCATACGAGTGCTGAGACCACTAACTTCTCAGGTAAAATACACTCGGGAGTCACCGGGCGGGCGGAGGGATCAAAATGGCGTGATAAAGAGTCGGGTTAGACATTCTTGGAACCCGGGTGTACCAAAGTAAACTCTTTGAAGTAAACTCAAAACGACCGAAAAAAAGTGCCCACCGAACCTGCCTGGAATTGAGTCTTTTGGCAGTTCTTATGTACTCTAAATTCTTATGATCGGTCCAAACAATAAAAGGAACCCCTGAACCTTCCAACCAGTGACGCCACTCCTCTAATGCTAATTTGATGGCCAACAACTCTCTATTGCCAATGTCATAATTACATTTGGCAGGAGATAGTCGATGATAGAAAAAGGCGCAAGGATGTACCTTATCGTCCGAAGCAGCACGTTGGGACAACACTGCTCCTACCGCCACCTCTGACGAGTTGACCTCCACCACGAACTGCCGTGTGGGATCAGGGGCCACAAGGATGGGAGCCGAAATGAAGCGGCTCTTGAGGCTAGCGAACGCCCACCTGAACGGAGCACTGGGGGAGGTCAAGGCTGTCAGAGGTGAGGCTAGTTGGCTGAAATTGCAAATGAAACGCCGATAGAAATTGGCGAACCCCAGAAACCGCTGTAGGGCCTTACAGGAATCTGGGGATGGCCAATCTATTACAGCCTTAACCTTGTCAGGGTCCATACGTATTCCCTCAGACGAGACGATATATCCTAGGAAGGGAACAGACTGTGCATGGAATACGCATTTCTCCGCCTTGACATAAAGCCCATTCTCAAGTAACCTCTGGAGCACTCGTCTGACATGTTGAACGTGTTCCTGTACAGTAACGTGAGGGTGAATGCCACCTTTGATTCCTCGGTGGCGAAGGTGCGGGGCTGTAGAGCGAAATGCATTGAACACTTGGTTAAGAAAGTTTTGCAAAATGCTGGCTCACCAGAATAGTTTTCAGGCACCGGAAGTCACGGCTCTGACCGGAAGTGGTCCTGGGGGGGTCTCCCGGGGGACGGACGGCGCAGGCGGTGCAATGGGCACAGTGGGAGATGTGAGCTGATGGATCTGCTGGGTGAGCTAGGACACCTGTGCCACCAGCCCTTCCTGGAGAGATGAAGAGAAAATCAGTATGTCATCCAGGTAAACATATATAAACTGATCTACCATATCTCTCAACACGTCATTAATGAGTGCTTGGAAAACCCCGGGCGAGTTGGAGAGCCTGAACGGCATCACTAAGTATTCAAAGTGCCCTCTAGGGGTGTTAAAGGCGGTTTTCCATTCATCCCCCTTCCTGATGCGGACCAAATGATAAGCATTAAGTAAATCCAGTTTTGTGAATATGGATGCTCCCTGCAACCTCTCGAAAGCTGAAGACATGAGTGGTAAAGGATAGGTGTTCTTTATCATGATGTTGTTCAGCTCTCGGTAATCAATGCAAGGTCGCAGGGAACCATCCTTCTTACCCACAAAAAAGAATCCCGTCCATGCTGGAGAAGAGGAAGGACGGATGAACCCAGAGGTTAAGGAATCAGAAATGTATTTCTCCATGGCCTCCCTCTCAGGAATAGACAGAGAGTATAACTTGCCCTTAGGCGGAGACTTACCTGACACTAAATCTATAGCACAGTCGTAAGGACGATGTGGAGGAAGAGAAGCAGCACGGGACTTACTGAACACTTCCTTCAGGTCCAGATACTCTATGGGCACGTTTGGGAAAACCATGTTCTCCTTCTGAAAGACAGAAACAGGGACAACAGGACAAGCAGAAACCAGACAAGACTCATGACAACTTTCACTCCACAATGTGACAGTGTTAGAACCCTATTCCATTTGTGGATTATGTTTGGTTAACCAGAGGTGACCTAACACAATGGAAGCAACAGGTGAGTCCATGAGAAAAAAGGATATGGTTTCGTGATGACGCCCACAAATTAATCAGTGCAGACGCGAAGCACAACAGACTTCACCACAAAGTGCAAACACCCAGAGATCAAGGTTTACCAACCGTGACAGTTTTGGAGAAAAATAAAGTGTTAAGATACATAACACTGGTTATTTCCTGCTTTTTCTACATGCATTTTTAACATTTCTTAAGAATTAACATAACAATTTCAACAAATTATTCTTCAGGACACACAAGAATCTGTGTCAACTTTCACTGGGTTTTACTGTAGAATTTAGATTTTTTTTTTTTATTCAAAGTCTGACAAAATGCATATTGAGCATTTCTTGATATTTAAACAGCCATTTAAAAAATTAATTCAGAGTTAACATGAAACTTTAAATAAAATGTTCTTCCAGAAGACCATGACTCTGTTCGTGTCAACTTTCACTGGGCTTTACTTTAGAGTTTTTGGAGAAAATTGAAGACAAAAACCTGTCACGATACATTATATCACTGATGTGTATTTCCCGAAGACTCTTAAGGTATATCTTAAAAAAGGTATACCATTTTTAGGCATTTTCCCACAAACTATACCTTTGGATGTTACGTGTTTCCCACAAACCATACCTTCTTATGTGTGATGTTACCAGGTGCTGTCCATGAGAATGGATATTGCAATCTATGCAGGAGCTGCTTCAGTTTGTCATGTGTGAAAGTGGTGTTCTTTGTAAAAGAAGTGTTTTATTTTACAAAAATTTTACTTTTGCTTTGCAACAAGCATCATGTCAGGGAACAAATCAGGAATTAAAAATATATGCCCAGCGCACCTCATAAAACACAAAGAAAAAACCCTACATAAGTCACTGCTTAATAATTTAACAGCTTAAAAAAAAAAAGAAAAGAAAAGAAAACACATGGACCTACACAATTACAACAGAAAACCATTCTGGTAAGATTGTTTTCCAACAAGAAGCACTTCAGAAATAGTTGAGATGGCATTTATAAGGAAACAAGGGATCTTATAAAAATCCAAATTGCAAACTAATTCCAACCCTGGATATTTTTTATTATTTGTAATTTTTGAAACCTCTTGCATAATTATGACTAAAAAAATAAAATGAAATAGTAGCATATTAATTATTGGGGTTGAAAATTTAATTTATTGTTAGCTTCCTGTTTCAGCTGTATCACTTTCTAGCCACAACCGGAACTGCACGTGCATGTGTCATGGTACTCTTTGATAATTTCGGAATATGTAATTTGGAGGAGTAGAATTGTACAATAAATCTGTTATTGGTGTGTACAAAAAGTATTCTTGTAGCTTAGTTAAAGAGCGGATCATAAGTGTGGGTATTTGGACAGGCCCAATCAGAGAATTTGAATGAGCTATTATTGATTTGATTTAGTTAATAGAAGGTATTTTTTTAAACGATGTAATTTATTTTTAAATATTATATACAACTGATTTTTTATTTAAAGTGATCATAACTCAATACAAACATTCTATGGTAAAAACTAAATATATTTAATTAACACAGGTAAATTATAGAGAAAGTGAGCAAAGAACATTCACATTAAAGAATATTCCAAATTTCAGTTTAGCTAGAGTTTAAGCACTAAAAATTCCTGTTATAATCAATGAAGCTGTCCACACTGTAAATTAATATATTGTATGTCCTATATAACTTATATAGGTCATACACGTGCACTTTGTTGCTTATGATGAATTTGAATTTAGGATGCGCGCACTGAACAAAACTGAGATTTCAGCAATGACTAATCTGGACACCTCTGATAGGCCATTGTGTTCATAAACTCGATAGAATCGTGTGTGATTGGTTCTAATGTGTGTAATGCTGTAAATGCTGTAAAAACACATTAAAAGAAATATGTAAGCAGCTCTAAATTTAATACAGAAACCACACTTTTGACGTAATTTTCATTTTCAATAGTTTCATGTTTCAATTATTATAGCTTTATTGAAAAAAAAAAAGTTTTTTTGGGGCACAATGGGGGTCTCTTAATGCTTAAGAGCACTCATTGCCCCACCAACACTCGATGATGGTGAGATAAGATCTCTATGTGGAGTGCAGGCTGTTGTCCGACTCCTTATGCATGAACAATCTCTAAAATCTTTATTTTCCATAATAGGTTCAAACAAGTTCTGTTAAAAGATAAGAACAAATTATAAATAAAATTGTGAGTGGCCTGCTGCCACTGAGTACACATATAAAAGCATACATAAAAATTACAAATGAAATAAAACAATGCCACTAAGAATAACTACTCATACAGTATTAAAAAGACATTTTGTATTCTGTGTCATTATACTTTGAGCTGCAGGACTGAAGTGCATGACCTTATTGACAGTGGAAGGAGTACTCGGCCTCCGACTGATCACCTAAAGAAAGAAGGTAATATCAAGACACAAGTTAATATAAGGCTCTGGCCTGTATCATTGTACAGTGGCTCACTGTAGTAAAGCAAATCTTCACCTGCATATTTGCAACAGATTTTGATTAAACAGTGTATGTATGTAGTTACAGTCAGGTACACTTTTTTTTATCATTTTAGCTGTTGACCAAAACATATTCAAGTTACATTTATGTAATGAATATGGGCTTAAAGTGCACTTCCTGAACTTTAATTTAAGGGTATTCTCATCGCAATTGTATTGAAAGTAAACTGAAGTCAAGGTTAAGCAATTACAGCTCTTTAATATGTACCTCCCCCTTTTTTACAAGGGAGCTTAAGTAATTGGACAGTTGACTTAAAAGCTATTTCACAGACAGATGTGGACTATTTCTTAGTTATTTCTACATCAGTTAACCAGGTAAAAGGTCTGTAAATTATTTTAAGTGTGCCATTTGCATTTCCATCATGCAGACAAATAGCTCCCCATGCAGGTGAGAAAGACAATTGTCAGGCTGCAAAAACAAAACAAAACAAATCCACCAGAGAGATGGCAGGAACATTCGGAGTGGCCAAATCAACAGTTTGGTACATTTTGAAGAGAAGACTTCACCACATCAATACAGCGGGCTCACCACAAGGTGCAAACAAGGCCAGAATTAGACTTCTAGAAACTAGAAAAAAAAATAAAAAATAACACTTCCAAAAAAGCCCAACTTCTGGAAAAGCATCCTTTGGATGGCTGAAATTAAGAACAACCTGTACCAGAATAACAGGAAGAAAAAAAGAATGGAGAAGGCTTGGAACAGCTCATGATCCAAAGCAAACAACATCATCAGTGAAACATGGTGGAGCAGTGTGCTGGCATGAGCATGCACGAAGAGAACAGAAGCAGCCAGAAGAATACTAAAGTGTAAAGGGATATACTGTCTGCCCAGATTTAGACAAATGCAGCAAAGTTGATTGGGCAGTGCTTCAAATTACAAATGGATGATGATCCAAAACATACAGCAAATGCATCCCAGGAGTTTTTGAAGGTAAAAAGTGAAATATTCTGCAACAGCCAAGTCAATCTCCTGATGTCAACCCAATAAAGCATGCTTTCATTTGCTGAAGACAAAACTAAAGTCATAAAGACCCACAAACAAACACCTAGCAAAGCATCAAATAGGAGGAAACCCAGTCTCTGGTGGCTTAAGCAAAGGATTCTCAACAAATACAATATCTTTTCACCCCTTGAATGAAAGCTTAAAGTCTGCACTTCAATAAAATCTTGTTTGTTTCAGTTTAATTTATTTCTGGTGGCAAAAAGAGCCAAAATTAAGAAAATTGTGTCAGTGTTCAAATATATATGAACCCGATATACAGTGTATATATATATATATATATATATATATATATTAGATATATTAGATATTAACAATATATATATTAACATCTTAACATTTTACTAGACAGTGCAATACATCTATCATGAAAATAATCGTGACATTTGTTAGTGGTTACTATGACCTTTAATTAGACAATAGCGAGTAATACGATTTATTAAATGAATGTTTTCATTTTTCTGAATGTTAAAATAAAATCTTACTTGTTTGGTATTAATCATACACTTTGACCACTGCTGGCTTGAGATTCTTCACTGGAAGAACCTGTTTCATTTGCATTTTGTAATTCATAGAAATATGTTTTGGAATCTGCAGGAGGATAAACAAAAAATACATATACAGTACCAGTCATGGAAATGACTGAATACATGTTAATTATATAAATGTTATTATTTACTTACCTCTGTTAAATAAACTATGACATGGTCTTCTTTTGTGTCAACCCACTCCACATACTTCTGAGCAAGGACTTCTGAACTAATTGACATTGTAAGCTATAGGGAAAATAGAATTACTAATATGAAAATATGATGATGATGACTAAGTGTTTTTATTCTTCAGTTCTTGCAAAGTAAAGCTGACATGAAAAAAACAGTAGTAAAAATGTGTGTCTTAATGCAAAATAACTTTATACACCTGAACTCACCAATGATGTGTCAGCTGTGAATCCTGATAAAAGTTTAATATCCACAATGAGCATGTTAGTCATCTCCTGGGGACCATGATATCTTAAAAGAGATAAATATACTGCCCTGATTTAATGCTAACAACACAAAGAATCAGGAGCACAACTTATACACTTAAACTAGCAAATGCATAAAAATTTTATCCAAGCAATTACAGAATTTTACAACAGAATTTTACAACTTAGATTGTCAATAATTTTAGGCATTCAATAAAGAGGTATCTATATATAATAAAAGAAACAGTAGCCATAAAAAAAAAATCAAAATCTGTTTTTACTTGACAGTGAAGTTCAGAAGGAAATTTTGTCTCAGTGTTTTGCAATCTCCCTCTATCTTTGCATCAATGCTCAGTGTTTTAGCTTCAGTAGGAGTCGGGATGTTGTAGAACTGAGCCACCTGAGAGAGTCAACATAAAAAAAATAATAAAAAAAAGATTCATATCATAACATAACAGCAGCAAAATGCTAAGAAAGAAAAGAGAGAGATTGAGTCAATGAAGCTGAATGCACTACAGACCTGCACAGACACACAGGCTGAGCCATTCACTTCAATGCTGTATTTGGCTGGGACGTCCTGCAGCTGCTTCTCCTGGTACAGTAACTTATTGTCCTGATTGACATCAAAGTGGTGAGTGTCTGCTGCTGACTGTACAGTCACTGTGCTGGAGCCGTCAGCGCTGAACACTTTGGTGGCGTACAAAGACAGAGCCTGAAGAGCCACCACTGTGTCCTGAGAAATAAATGTGTTCAGTAATGTGTCTTTTACCCATTATTCAGCAATCATGTGTTTGATTTGAGTAGTTTGAGTCACCTGTGTGGAGGAGAATCCTCCATAGGCATTCTGCTGCTTCACAAACCAGCTGACAATCCTGTTAGCAAAGCCCAGATCAGCTGTAGTGAGTGAATCAGCAGAGAGAACAGCTAGCAGCACATATGAGCTGATCTCCACTGCCAGAGAATCAGAGTCATCAGCAGAAGCAGACTGAGACCAGTGGAGATGAGACCCTTTAGGACACATGGACAAAAGAGACACCAGTATAAAAAAGTATAGTCATATAGGACAACAGAAAGTCATCAGAAACAAATATCTTACCATCTGAAATAGCAACATCCTCCAGTTTCTTGAAAAGCTGCTGTTGAGTGTCTGTGTCTTTAGCCAGACTGAAGGTGTAGGCGAGCAGAGCAGTGGTGTAAGTGTTTTTGACATCCTCAATGACAGACATCAAGCAGGACAAACCTTTCCTGACGACAGGATCCTGAGACAAAAACAGAGAAACAGCAGCTGGGAGCGTAATTTTCAGAGTTTATACTGTGTTTCCTGTAGATGAACTTACTGTTACTGGAGTTTCTAGTTCAAGTAGTGATGCAGTAATGTAGGCTGTTATAGTCACATCATCATTCACTCCACCCTGCAGTTTATATTAGAGGAACATTAAGTAAAACATTTTTGTTACAGATAGATTGTTTCTGTGTTGATGTTTAGAGATAGCACACCTTCATTCTGTTGTTGAACAGTCTTCCCTGTTGGATAAAACAGTCGTCTGAATCCCGTCTGCTTATTAACCATTTATTTGCACTCTGAATAATTTGTGGATCAATAAATATGTATTTCTGCGCTTTGCCAAAAGACCTCAGGACAAAGGCAGTCAACCTGGTGTTTTAAAGTTTTAAATTAAATAATATAATTAGTTGTTTGAGTTGATTAAATCTGTACATAAAATATTGAAACTAAATACCACCTATCTGCTTACTATTTTAACTTTGTAACTATTTCGAAAAAAGTGAGAGTAAAAAGTTACAAATATTTACCATGTATTCTCATCTCCATGTCCAAATGTGCTGTATCCACCACTAGTATGTCTGTAGTTCAGTTGTCTCTGGTATCCTGTTAAGTTTGATAGTGATTAAATGTTTAGGTTGATTAAGTGTGTCTGACGTACGACATGTACAAGTGAATTTATGTATTCTCAAAAACTAATTGGATGTGCAGTGCCAAGAGAAGCATTACAGTTATTGTGGTTTTAATATGATATTAAATGATGTTGACAGTTAAAAATATTGTCACTAACCCAACTGCAGCAAGTTGCCAAATCCATGTTTCAGGAAAGACAGTACGAACTGTCACTTCAACTGAAGAGTCTCCCTCATTCATATTCAAATCCATTTCAGAATCATATGATACTGCATTATAAACTGAAATAAAGCACAGGTAAAGATGTGACACCTGAATCAGGACAAATACTGTACAAAATCACAATTCTGTATCTTGTATCTTATATACTTTCTGAAATATCTAAACTGTATTCTGTGTTCACAACATTAACCCTACAATATATTGTATTGTTTATACTGTAACTATTTATTTCAAGTTTTTTTTTTATATGCTTATTAATTTAAATCATGGGGCCTAATAATTTATACATAAAAAAGTTGAATTTAACAAAAATGTAAGTGAACTTTGTAAATCTAACATATCAAATAGTGTGAAGAAACCGATACACTGTCAACATAATCCAAAGTATAATAATAATAAGTAAAATAAGAATATAAAAGCCAGTAAACTAAACTTTAACATGTTATCTTCATACATTTACACTTTTCTCACAGAATAAATTGTCCTTTACATTTTGGGTGGTGCAGCTCTTTCGAGCAGTTCTTTGATGTCACAAATTTTGAAAACCTCTGATTTTACAGATCAGACAACTGTCACCATAATCTCAAAACAAATAAAGAGTCATACATATGTGCTTTTGCAGTGAAAAATTGGTTAATAGTGGTGAATTCCAGTCATATTAAATTATTGATAGCAAATGGATGTCTGAATGAACTCATACATATATAACAAATATTACCTGAAGTTATATATAATATATATACTGGACACAGAGAGACTCTCACAGCCAAATTTGTTGCCATTTTCAGACCCACACTCTATCCAACAGCAATGATGAACCACATGTAACAGAAGTAAAAAAAATAAATAAAAAATATACTATATATATATATATAAACTAAGAGGAATTTTAAGCATGTGCATTGATATATTTATGCATGTAGTTACTCACCTAATCTACTGCAGTTACACATATTAATCCATTTGTTACCTTTAAGGATTCATAGGCTTTGTGTGTCAGTACAGCTCGATGGAGACTCACAGCCTGCCATCCCAGACACTCCCTCTTATCTTCAACGCTGTAAGGATAATCTGATACTGATTGTACTGGCAGCATATTGAAGATCTGTGATGAGAGCACAGTCACAATAAATAACCATCATCTTTAGAGTCTGCTAACTGTTGTACACGTTCACGAGAGAGTGGCGTTTCAGAATATGCTAGTCTCTCTGCTAGTCTAGTTTTTAATTATAGCAAAAGAAAGTAATCTCTTGGCTTATATCTAAATCCTCCATCTTCTAATTTGTGATCAGTGTTTTGTTTTGCTCTCTCCTCTGTGCTTGCACGTTCTGCGTTTACCTACATCCTACAACATCTGCTAAAATGCCACTCTTTCGTAAAGACATGTTTGACAGCGGATGCTAGAGATTATGGTTTATAAAGTTGTAAATATGGATATTTTGCTAATACAAATGCATCGATTTGCTTCAGAAGGCTTTTATTAACCCCCCGGAGCCATGTGGAGTACTTTTTATGATGAAATGGATGCACTTTATTTTACGTCAAAATTTTAACACTCATTTACTGTCATTATGAGGTTTGGAAGAGCCAGTACACTACATATATTTTCATTTTTGGGTGAACTATTCTTTTAACACCCATGTCACCTTAAACAATAATGATGAACGTAGTAGTAACTAGCATCTTAAAGCCTTTATACCTTTTCAATATCCAGACGTTTTCCTGACTCCAGGATCAGGACGCTCTGATCTACAGCACTGAGGCCGCACAGTGAACCAGGTTGAGCTGAGAGATGGAGAGTGTTTTTCTCACCAGGAACTGCTCTAGAGGGAGAAAACTGCAGAGAAACCTGTGACGACAACAGTAGGGTGAGTCATTTCAGTATTAAATCAGAATGACCGTGATTGTGTAAATGGGCAGATAGGATTTCTTTTTCTTTTTTTTTTTCATACCTTGTTTTTGAAACACTTTTCAATGTCAAATTTTGTGCTACGAGCAACAACATTTTCACTGGGCAGAACACAGTAGACCAGAATCTGCACTGCAGGAGCTAGATCTGCACCAACAGACAGTTTGAATGACATTGTGCCACTTGCTGCTCCATTAGAAAACTTGACTTCAACCTTCTCATATCCATGATGAACGATCACTCCTCTGGACAAGACCTGAAACAGACAGATGACACTCCAATGACAAACTGACCAGTGCAGCCAGTTAATACTGTTAACAAACAATGAATTCATCAGTGTATCAGTGTACATTCTGCACATTCTCACCATATAGACAATGTCAGTTTTGAAGTCTTTAGCAGTCTCTCCAATAAAATAATACTTGATGGTCACTGTAAACTCAGCATTACACTTTAATGGTTGCTCAATGTTTTCTATAATCAGTTCACTTAATGATGGGGTGTATGGAGTGACAGACTGGAAAAGATTAACTGTTTTTCTGTCCTTAGAGAAGTATGGTGTTTTGTAATAATAATGATAATGATAATGAAACTTTGGATACACACTCGCCTGGAAAAAAGAAAAAAAAATGTGCCAATATTTTCATGTAATGAAAACATTAACTGATCAAACACTTGTTGGATGAGCAGCAACTGTCATACCATCAGAGTAATGTCTTCTTTAGGAAGACTAGATGTATTAAGAGAGAAGCTGGCCAGTCCATCGCTGTCTGTAGTGAGATTTAGGAGCAGTTTTGAGGACCAGGATCCCTCCAAAAGATAAACTACTATGTTTTGTATTGGTGCGCCTTTGAAATTTGAGAGTTTGATCTGTTAAAAGTAAGATTTTAAAGGAATAAATGATTCTGTACATATCAATCAATGCTGTTAAACTGAGACAACCTGATTTTACACTTACTTTTCCTTCTATAACTGATCCATGTTCATATGTTTTGGGCAGGTCAGTAAATGTGCATTTGCCGATTTCATAAGTGAGAGAAATAGTTTCAGATTTTGTCATGGTGATCTCTGTGAAATACAAATATATGGTCAGTGTGAAACTTGCATTTTGATGACATCAGTTTTAAAACTCATTTCAGTAATTAATAGTTCACCTGTTCCTTCTTCTGTGACTGTTGCTTCAACATGAAGAGAATTTTCCAGCTGATTCTCATATGTGGAGTTTAAAAAGGCAGATATATCTAAGGTATGGATGGCACAGCCTGTCCTTTTCATCTAATGGAAATTAATGAACATAAACACAATACATTAGAGTAATTTAATAATCTGGATTTAGGAAATATATGCCACATGCCACTTTTGGTACTGCACTGACAAACCTCAGTGGTTTCATTCACACATATTGGACTGTGTTTATCACCCCAGTAAGAGTAGTGTGGAATATCACGACACACTTTCACCCATGATTTACCAGATAAAGGCTGCCCGTATGTGTATCTGTAAAACATGTACAAGTCAAAGATGGACTTTATGCTTTTAATAAGTTTAAGTTAAGATCCTACTTACTTTCCACAAACTTCAACTGACATTGACTCATCATCTATACTCACTGTCTTCGGTGCCGTCACAATAACTTCAAACTTAGGCAAAACTACAGAGGATGAAAGTTATAGTTATTATTAATCGCATTATGATTTTTTGGTTGCACTTTATTTTACAGTACGTGTAATAATATGTACTTATAGTGTACTTACAGTGTATTTATCTAAGAAAGTTCTGGTAATACAAGGTAGGGTTAGGTTTAGGGGTAGGTTCAGGGTTAGAACCTAGTTGTTACATAGTTATTGTAATTACTATAATAAGTACATAGTATGTACATGAGGAACAGGACTGTAAAATAAAGTTCTACTCATTTTTTTATGAAACTTGTCCCATGCAAATACTGCAAATAATTTGTTATGACTTACCATATTTTTTCACCTCAAAATCATGTGATATCATCCTGTCACGAATGTAAGCCTTCAGTTTGTACATGCCTTGACAGCCTTCCGGGTTTAATTCATAAGAACGCTGCAAAATCCACCTTGTTGAAGAAACATTTGTCCATTGAGCAATTCTGTTACCTTTACTGTCCTATTTAATACCAAACACAAAGTGAAGTTAGTAACAGCCAACTACACATATTCTGCCCAAAAAAGGTTGCCAGGTTTTCACAATAAAACTAAAATTATTATAATATATTTTTTTTTAAATAAAATAAAGATTTTTGGTTGGTTTAAATTCACATGCCAAAAATGTGTATTTTATGTCAGGTATTGGTGTCACTTAAACCCGCAAAAAAGAAAAACAACCCACAACAGTGTTAAAATATTTGCCAACATTGATAATTACGGAAAACACAATAACTACAAAAATAAAAGTCAGTGTTGTGCTTGTCATGAATACAGAAGGAGGTTTTGTGTTCTTACCTCAAGTATCACTCTACTATACTGTAAGAAAAGCAAAGTGTAATTAAATAATTGGTAAAACTTACATGACTAAAAGCCAACATGTTTGTGTTGAACATATTTAAAAATAAAGAAGAGATAAATAAAACACGACCTGCTGATCAAGCGGTGAAAAGTTTTTATCCATGGTAACAACTCTAAAATTCACTGTGAAAAACAAAAATGTGTGACAAACATAATTATAATGTTTTTTATTGTGATAACCAATATTTCAGATCTAATGGCCTGCTAATCCTGATTGCACCATCCAGTTTGTCCTGAATAGAGTCTTGGTTGATCTTGCTTAAAATGTTTCGATGCTCATGATTCACTCAAGATTATATTCATTATCTTACGTTTCACACTGTGCATTTCTAAGTCCTGAGTTTAATGTTCTATTTGCATATTTGTGGAGTCAGTGTCATTGACTGCAAGAATACACTAGCATGACGACCTGTTTACACAACGGCTCCCGCTCTGCACATCCTCGTTTTATTGCAGACTGTACTATCAGGTTTTTCCTGGATGGACGTTTATGGTGACTAAAAAGATAAGAATAAAACACACTCTTCCTGCGTGTTTTCCATCAACATTTGACATCTTTTATTTCAAAAGCTAAAACGACTGTTTAAACAATGCACGGTATATCTGTGACTGCCCGAAGCTCGTAAATAAAGAGGCATGTGATTGGGCACCTTTTTTTTATGAGCACTTCATCGTTTTACACTGTACACATTTGACACTTTGTCAAGCAGGGCGTATGATGACATCAGCATTCACATTTTTTTTTTTACTTTGAACAATTCACAGCTCACCTGTCTGTCCTGGAATATAGATGGGTTTATCAGTCTGGATAAAGGTCAGAGGATGGTAAGGTCTGAACATGACTTTTCTCTCTTCAGACATCTTTAAAGACTGTCCTTGAAGTTCTACCTTCATTTTCTGAACAGATTCTGCTTCTATCAGAGGAGCCTGATGAGAAATATTATCATGTATTCACAACCTCTGCAAACAGACTATCTCAAAAAACTAGATGATGAAACAAATATATTTATTGTAATGTGCTGATAGCAGACCTTGAAGTTAAAGCAGCGGTGAAACTCTTCCTCAGCTTTCTCCTGCAGCAGTAAAGTGCTCTGGTTATCATCAACCAGATAAATGTTCATGACAAGGCTTTCATTGGGCTTGAGAAGACTTGCACACAGTCTGGCCTCAGATCCTGACTCAATCACTGCAGGAAACGTCACCATGAAAGATCTGTATAGATATGATAAGCATTCAATCATTTTGAGTAGCATGATTTTTTTTTTTTTCTGAAATGGATTTTATTGCAAAACATCAAAGTTAATGTGTTGATTTAGTTGGCCCTTTTTTAAATGAGAAAAGGCATCAAGATGATTTATATATAAAAATTTTATAGAAGCACTACTTACGGCCCTGCCATTTGTCCATTGACACAGACAAGAAGGAGAGAGAACAGAAGGAGCTGTTTCCAACAGGGGCTAATGTTCAGATCCATGATGATGAGTGATATCCAGGTCTTGACATGAACTGAGCCGTCTCTTATAAAAGGAGTCGCATGCTAAAGGTGGTCCTTCAAAAACATTTATATTGATCACTTGATTAATGATTCAACCATGCATGTAGGCAATAACGTTTGAAAACCTGTGTAATATAAGCACTACTAAAACCTGAAAAATACATCTGTGCTACAGTAAATATTAAAATGATTATTTATGCAGCTAAATATAAATGACACATTATGTAATAAATATAGATATTTCGAAACATTTAACAGTGAAACAACTTCAAGTTATACAATGAATTTATGCTGCCGTTATATGAGAAAATTTATATTTCTATATTTTATTTTAGATTGTTTTTCAATGGTAACAAACATATACATATCATCATCATCTGAACAAACCACACACACACGCACACACACAAAATACCCCTAGGGCTCCTTCCAGTGTCAACAAACAATACTGAAATCAAGGGTCAAGAATCCCCTACACCCACTCAGAGTAAATGTTTCTTCATATCTCCAAATCTTTTGACCTCTTCTTATATAGGTTCTGAAACCTCAGAAGCTCATTATTTTATTTTATTTTTTTAAATCTGATAATACTCAAGATTAGGGCTGCAACAAAATATTATTGCGATAATCGATTAATCTAATGATTATGATTAATCGACTAATCGTTGATTATTTCACTGATTAATCAGTAGAATTTGATTATTCAGCTTTTGCAATTAGTTAAAATATTGAGTTATACATACTGTAACGAATAAATGAAGGTAATTAGCTTTTGAAAATCATATTATGTAATTACAATTATTATACAGTTAATACAAATAAATGTATTTGGCACTAAATGAGATAATACAGATAACCTCTCTCATTCACCATTTAGTTAGACATATAAAAAAGTCACTGAATGACATTATTCTGCATGACATCTTCTTTTTGTAAGTCATATAGATATGAAACAAAATAAAGGTAAGGGATGAGATGCTTTATTTTTGGATAAACTATTTTATTCAAGCACAACCTTCACAACAAAAATTACTCTTAAAATACCTTAAAGGAACAAGATAATCAAAACAATCCTGAGCTAGATCAAGTTTTAATCTCTGCAAACCAAACTAAAGTGAAAAGTGACATACAGCCAAGTATGGTGACCCATACTCAGAATTCGTGCTCTGCATTTAACCCATCAAAAGTGCACACACACAGCAGTGAACACACACTCAGAGCAGTGGCCATTTATGCTGCGGTGCCCGGGGAGCAGTTGGGGGTTCAATGCCTTGCTCAAGGGCACCTAAGTCGTGGTATTGCCAGCCCAAGACTCAAACCCACAACCCTTTTTCCCACTAATAAAAATATTTTATCATTAGCAGGGTTGGATCAGAATATTAGATTATTCGAATATGCGTTCAGTGGGTTGGCATTTGATTTTCAATTTTGAGATAAATTTTTAAGGACATTTCAGCAATGGATTTCCACCACCGAAAAATACTTGCTGTAACTCTGCTACACGATCTAGGTACAAAGAAAATGGTGCACCCCATTCTTCAAAAAAATTTCGGCGGAGGTTTCAAATGAATGGAAATGATGAGGAAGCTGGTTGGTTGGTTCTTGTCACATGATTTGTGGTGCACTTGCGACGTTATGAAAAGTTGAGATGTTTTTAACTCAATGCAGTGCAGACACGCCTGGAAAAAACCAGCACGTCGCATCACACACACGTGACTTCTATTATGAGCATGCCTTCCGGTGCGCCTACATTTAAAATTACGAAATTGAGCGAGCAAAAGTCGCGATATGTGAATGTCCCCTTACCCCTGATTTCCACTGCATGTGTCAGTGGTGCATTATGGCTCCGATGAGATTTTGTTACGTCCTCCATGCGGTGCCAACTCACACCAGAAACAGATCAGAAGCGCAGCGGTAGGATTCGCAAGAATTCACATGATTTGCCTCTCCAGTGTTGTTTTTCTTGATTTTTGTGTGTTCTAACATGGTTGGCTAAATGTTAATGTTGTGTTCATTCAATCCTTCAGTTTACCTGCGCTCATAACATTAGCAAAGAATCAGTTCAGAATCAATCACCAAAAGAACCAGTTAGGTTCAGACGCTCTGTGTGTCTGTCTGCTTCACGCAGTATCATCAGCTCCTCGGTTCTCAAATCGGATGCGGAAGCGGTTCTTGGTTCAGTGTACTGGTTATCCGAAAACCGATACAACCGGTTCTTGACTCAAGAACGAGAACCGCTCTAACCAGCACACTGCAGATGAGTATCATGACCTGCTCTACTCATGTTCATGCTCTATTCACAACAAACTCAAATTGTGAACTTGTCATCTTTAAAGGTCCCGTTTTTCATGCTTTTTGATGCTTTGATTGTGTTTACAGTGTGCAATTTAACATGTGTTCATGTTTCGCGTGTAAAAAAACAGTATTTTTCACACAATTCACCTATCTGTATACCGCTGTTTTCACTGTCATAAAAACGTGCTGAAGACTTCCTCGTTCTATAAAGTCCCTCCTTCAGAAATACGTAATGAGTTCTGATTGGGACAACGGTTCCTGTATTGTGATTCGACACCAGCTTAGCACACGCTGCCCTACTGGAAACGCGATTGGGCTAGTTTTGAGAAGCAAGTGGGCAGGATTTGTTTTGAAAAGCAATCCTGATCTGAACGCACGTGCTGGAGATGTACTTATAATCACAGGAGCGTTTTTACTGACGAGATGTGTATGAAAATTGCGTTAGATTTTTTTGCACAGCCTTACCATCAAGTTAACAAAGCTAAACAGCGTTGCCCTTTGTGTAATAAGTTACAGAAACTGTTAAACGCACAAACTTAAATAATAAAATACACTTTCCGGTTGTGGTCCATAAACAACGATTTCTCCAGACAAAGAGGGAACTGCTCCATCTTTCAAAATGTGCTGCACATAGTTTTACATGTGGATTATAATTTTCGGGAAACGAGTTTGAAACCATTGATCTCTAAGTACAGCGTCCCTGGGAAGGCCAAACAAAGGTGATTGGACACCGAGATGAAAATAACAGCGTTTCGATGACATGGCGACAAACACAAACACAACTCTTCCTCTTCTTCATCGGATGGCAACAAGACCACGCCCCTTTTTTGTGTATTCATGTGGGCGGAGGTTAGTCAAAAAACTGTTTTAGTGACGTCATTACTGCAGGAACTAGAGGGATGTAGTCCAAACGGGTCTACATGGGTCGCTTGGCATTGAACTTTGAGCTTTGGAATTTTACAAATATTATTTATACTCTAACAACAACAACAACATTACACACTAACTAAAGTTTAAAACATGGGATCATGAAGAACGGGACCTTTAACTATGAATACAGTACAGGTATTTCCTAAATCATCCCTTATTCCTATTAAACTGAAGCCCCTTTCAAATTGCACATCAGACCCGGAAAAATGCCGGAAAACTCCCGGGTCGCCTTCTGTGTGAACTCAAACATGTCCCGGGATTGATCCCGGGTCGGGGACCTAGTAACATTGCAGGGTTCAGTTCACTTTGTGAACAAAAGCCAGGACTAATGCCGTAAAGGGTGTGTTGTAGTGATGACGCACGACTCTTTTACCAGCTGTTTTGGAGGCAGATCAACGTTCGCGACAAAACAAATATGTAACAAAAACAAAAAACTGTAACGAAGAAGAGGTCAGTTAGTTCGTCAATTTCTGTGCTGAAGCTGAGATCGTTCGTCAGCTTAAGTGAAAGTTAATGTGTCTAGCTTTTTATTCATATATTACACGTCACACCCTGATGTCAAGTGTCTTTATGGTTTGTGTGTGTATGCATATTGTCACGGGAGGAGCACAAGACAGACACAGTGGGCGTGGCGTCAGGCCTCGGAGAGGCTTTTATTAACAGAAATCATAAAACAAAGGGAATAAAAGTGGCCAAAGGGGGAAAGTGTCCAAAATAACAGGGGATCTGGTGTCCTCGTTGTGCTGCGGGGTTCGTGTGGGTCGGGCAGTGTTCATTGAGGAAGGGTCCAGGCAAGGGGCGGAGTCCGGCGGCCGCACGCGCTCCCCTCCTAGGTCCGGGGCGCGAGGGGCGGCGGCTTCTCCTAGCGGCCGCGTCTCTCTCATTTGCCGCAGCGCTGGTAGGGGATGGACGGCCCGGCATCCTGGCCCGTCGGCCGTGTAGACGGGTGCGGTTCTCCTCCGGATCGCGGGTCCGGCAGCTCACGTCTTGGTGGCGCGGGAGTCCCTCAACGCTCCCTTCCTGGACCCACGAGGACACCAGCGTGCATGCACGGGGAAGAGACCGGTCTCCTGAGGAGAGGCGCGTTGGGCTTTTAAACAGCGGCGGTAATGAGGCTCCACTTCCTTCAGGTGTGCCCCATCACACGCCGCCAGCCCTGACTCGTCTAGCGCCCCTCCTCTCACACACCCACTCCAGTCGGGAGCCTGGTGAAGGGCGGCGATTTAGAACGGGGTGCCGGTGACAATCAGGGAGGAGGCAGCTGTCTCGTCACAATATTCCACATATTCCAGGTAATCACTGGCAGCGTGAAAATGCTAAATCTAGTGACCTGGGAACAATTGCCGGGACACATTACCCGTGTATCTTCTGGAATCGCAGTGCAAAAGGGGCTATAGAGTCTTTAGAGTCTCGCTTTTTGGCACTGTTTTGACGTGGGGGTGGAGACAAAAGACATGGACGTGTACAACATGCCTACCTGGAAGTGACGTTTTTGATGCAGTTCACTGATCCAGATACTGTCATGATAAGCAGAGGCTTGCTTCTTTTTATTCAATAGCATTTGACTCCACCCCAATGTCAAAACAATGTCACAAAGTGAGACGAGCAGGAAAATGAAGCGCAAAAGGAGAACAGTATCGCAAGCTCAAACTAAATTGACAAGCAAAATAAAAGCAGCATTGCAAATAAATTAGTAGATATGGCCATGGACAATATGTATTGCAAAATAATTGCATTCCCGCTATTTCATTTAAGTTTTGTAATTCTTTATTTTTGTTTGCAACACTTAATTTTTTTCTCCCAATTATTTATTTTCTTTTGCAATTCTTTAATTTTGTTTGCAATTTTTTTTCCGTATCCATAGCCTACGGCATTATTTTGACTCCATAGTTTTTGCTCTTTTGCCAACAAATACATAAAAAATAGTTAAAATTACCTGTTTTGGAAAGTATGTTTGAAAAGAACTGTCGGTTATGTCTTAAGTGAAAGTAGAAAAAAATCGGATGTATATTATATTGTATGCATTGGTTGTCTCTTATAAGCCCCTTTCACACTGCCATTCCGGCAAATACACGGGTAAAGTCTGCCGGCAATTGTTCCCGGGTCGCTAGATTTTGCAGTTTCACACTACCAGTGATTACCCGGGATATGTGTGTGCTTTCACACACAACCCGTAAAGATCCCCTAAGGACGCGTGACGTGTAATGTAAGAGTTAGGCATGTCAGGCATGTCATACTTTCAGTGAAGCAAACGAACAATCTCTGCGTCAGCGTGGAAAGTGAGGAACTAACTGATATCTGCTTCATTACAGTTTGCACATATTTTTTTTCCGTTGCGAACGTTGATCTTCCTTCAAAAAGCCGGTAAAAGAGTTGCGCGATAATGCACGTCATCACTTCGACACGGCATTAGATCTGGCTTTTGTTCACACAGCGCTCGACCCGGGTTGAACCCGGCAATGTCACTAGGTGTGAAAGGGGCTTAAGTGACCGCGACTAATTTAACTACTAGCTGCTGTAATGTTAATCCAAGAAAGTGAAAGAAAGAAAATCACTCACTGCTCTTGACTGAATTTCTTTGTAGTTTTAACCAGAATTAATGCACAGTCAAACAAACTAAAAAAATTATTCAGACATCAGATATCTTTTTTTTTTTTTTTTTTACTAGTAGGTACAGGACACTATAATATACTTACGCAAGTGAGTACAGCAAAATAAAGTGAACTGTGACATATTATACCCAAAAATCCTTCATACAGTGGACCACTAGTAAAATTGTATACTACTACTACTACTAATAATAATAAAAATAATAAAATTGAGACCAAATTTTTTTCAGTACCATAAAGGACCATGTTTTGCTTTTGTGTTTTTTCCTGAATTGCTAATCCAACCTTTTCACACCACAGTCTAAACAAAATTAAGCATTGCTTGGTAATAGGTCAACAAAGTTTTGATAGTTGAGTAAATATTGTCATACATATCAGTTGTCTGAAGTTTTTGTTGATTGTAATTCATTATATATCTATCAAATTTATCTGACATTATCAAGATTCATTTGTTCTGACACAGTTGAACAGTGTTAATGTTATATTTTAGTACCATTTTCCATACTATAGCAAATAAACTGTGGTAATGTGAGAAATGTTGACAGCATCTGAATACATTTTGGTATGATTGTATATTTCCTTTTTACATTGAAAGTGAAGTGAAAGTGAAAGTGAAAGTGAAGTGACATTCAGCCAAGTATGGTGACCCATACTCAGAATTTGTGCTCTGCATTTAACCCATCCGAAATGCACACACACAGAGCAATGAACACACACACACACACTGTGAGCACACACCCAGAGCAGTGGGCAGCCATTTATGCTGCGGCGCCCGGGGAGCAGTTGGGGGTTCGATGCCTTGCTCAAGTGCACCTAAGTCGTGGTATTGAAGGTGGAGAGAGAACTGTTCATGCACTACCCCCACCCACAATTCCTGCCGGCCCGAGACTAGAACCCACAACCCTTTGATTGGGAGTCCGACACTCTAACCATTAGGCCACGACTTCCCTATGCAATAGCTTCCGTTTTACATTTAATTATTCAGTTTCAGATCCTGGATACCTACAGACTTGAAAAAAAAAAAACTTTAACATTCTGTAAACAGCACAAATAAATAGAACGAACATAAAAAGTAAACAGTTTCAAACAGGACCTACTGGTACAACCTTCACCGGGGCCCTGTAAACCCCAGCTATTGCCCCTGTTCACAGCAGTTCTGTCAATGTACTGTTTGAGTAAATGAATTACTACGGGATATTAGTTTATTTTGACTCCGAGGGAGTGTCTGCCACGTTAAAAAAGTTAACAGATTAAGTTATTTGTGGATTAATACTTATTGGGAAAGCGAACCGTTTCAAACGATTCAGTTCGATTGGGTGAAATGGATCAACCGGTTCACTAAAATCGAACGATTCTTTCGCGAACCGAAAAGCTCATCACGTGGTATTCGGACCAGCCCTAAAGCTACCTTCACTTCACACTGCAGAGCTGCTTTATAACAGAAAAGCAGGTTGTAATTCGAAATGAAAGCAACAATGACTCTGATTTTTCATGTTTAATATTGTAAAGCTGCTTGATTTAACAATATGTATTGCATAAAGTACTAAAGTAATACAGTATAATAAACATGACATGATTTAACTGGAGTTACTTTACTTTACTGAACTGCAAGAGCTCGTGCAAACATCCAGATCGCTGTAATCAGATATGTTTTACACTGCTGCTTTCACACTGCAATCAGTTTGGGTTGTATTTATTATGTTATTGAGATGAAAGTGCGCAGAATATGTTTACATAATCATCCAAACGCCCCTCAGCAGTCTCAAGTTTAGCTCTGCTGCGTTTTCCACCATAGACAGTAAAAGAAATGGACACAGCGACCCCATTGGAACTCAATTGAGACAAATGAAGCCCAGTTTTAGTGTTTTTTAGCACTTCCGTTTCTGACGCGCAGACTCAAACGAAGCTTGACGACGTCAGCAACCTGTCTGCCAGATGCAAATCTTCTAAGTGGCTGTGCGTGCAAACTGCCATCGTTAATCTTGCAGAGACGGCGAGCTTGAGCGGGTAGTTCTTTGTCATGAGTGAGCAGGAGTAAGTATTCTGATTAATTATTTTGTATAGTATTTTAAAATGTAACGCCAGTACGTCATATTAAGTTAATTGCCGAGTGCTTATGACGCAATCGTTAGCCTATTTTTTACAAAAACTGTTTATACGGGGCCATAATGTAACATAGAAGGTAATGGAGCCCTTTATACATTGTCGTGTATCTTTAGAAATAAATAATGGACAAACAGAGTCTTTAAACGCCTCAGATGTAAAGTTATTCGCTGTCAAAGTGACGCCAAAATGAATGGGAGTCAATGGGAATGCTAACGCAAGTGAAGTTCTGCTAAAAGATGGCAGCCCCCACCTGACTTCAACTTCCGGTCGAGTTCCTTGTCCCTTGTTTTCCACTCTGAAGTGCTGTCTTCTTCTCTTGAATTGCATCTGGGGTGACTGAATTACAGTCTTGCGCCACACTGGTCAAACCGCGTCATTGCAGGCTCTTGAATTGAATGATATCACATGAAATAAAACGCGAAGGTCACACAGGTCGAGTCTTGTTGCTGGCAGGACTTGGGGAAGGATTCCTGGTTGAAAGATATCTGCCCATTGCTCCAGGTGTGTGTTCACTGCTGTGTGTGTGCACTTGGATGGGTGGGTTAAATGCAGAGCACCAGTTCCGAGTATGAGTTAACATACTTGGCAAATTTCATGACTTTCACTTCACTTTCACAATAGTTAAAAAAAATGGGCATCATAAATTCTAAGATGGTTAAAAAACAGAGCTCAAACATAACAACATTTCACAAGGTATTGTAAGAAACAACAGGCTGCCCCAACCCATATCTCCTGTAACAATAGAGGTTCAATCATGATTATTTCCCAACATGGCTTAAAGGGGGGGTGAAATGCTATTTTTTACACTGTTAAAGAGTTGGATTCCCATGCTAAACATGGACAAAGTTTCAAAAATGAAGTTGTACGTTTGAAGGAGTATTTCTGTTCCAAAAATACTCCTTCCGGTTTGTCACAAGTTTCGGAAAGTTTTTTTTCGAGTATGGCTCTGTGTGACATTAGATGGAGCGGAATTTCCTTATATGGGTCCTGAGGGCACGTTTGCCGGAAGAGCACGCACTCCCGTATAGCAGAGTACTGAGAGGCTGAGCACAGACAATCACTGATCAGAGCGAGAGCGTCGTGAAATGTCACAAAAGGAGTGTGTTTTTGGTTGCCAGGGCAAGACAACTCTGCACAGATTACCAAAGAAAAAACAGCATTAAGGGACCAGTGGATGGAGTTTATTTTTACAGAGCATCAACGGAGTTGTGCAAGTGTTTGTGTATGTTCCCTGCATTTCTAAAATGCTTGTTTTACAAACAAAGCCCAGTTTGATGACGGATTTGCGTATCGTTTATTTCTTAAGGATGATGCAATCCCAATGAAAAAGGGTCACGATTGTGTGTTGGAACCACAGGCGGTGAGTAAAACTGCTTAAAATATCTCTGCCTCCTTGTTAGTGCGTCCGCCTCCCATCGGAGACCCGGGTTCGAGCCCCACTCGGAGCGAGTCCTTGCTGCTGCTGCTCTCGTTCAGTTTCAGCCTTCAGAGCTGTCACAGCTTTCAAACGCTCTCAACGCAACTGGCGCTCATGATTCATTAGCTCCGCCCACACGTCACGCCTCCAGGCGCTCGTGTTTTTTCCGGGAATAATCGGTACAGACTATATTTCTCTTATGAATATAATAAAACTAAATACTTTTTGGAGTTATGAAGGATGCAGTACTACTCTATAGGTACTCAAGATTAACATGATATTTAGTGAAAACGAGCATTTTACCCCCCCTTTAATTGTTAGAGAAAAGAAGAAAGTCAGTTATGTTGTTTCTAGATCATTTGGGATGATCACATCCTGAGCAAATGGTGACCAATGGTAGAATGGGAATAGGTGTGAAACACTGAGAACCATCTTAGACAATGGAGTGTCAGAACTCATTAACATATGCACCACAGCTGTTACAAGATTAGCAACTTAATTTACATTAAGGGGCGTGAACTGTAACTGTATAAAACAATGGTTTGAGTTTAGGATGTTAGGAATTCATTCTGACTCCATTGAATCCAAAGTACTAAATGTACATTGACACTGCTATGTTGCAATAAACATCTTCATCAAACTCATCTTTATTTTCTTACAGCATCACCATAAAACATCTGATTCTGAAATGTAATGTTGTTGCCATAGCAGCTTCTACACATAAAATTTCACCATTGTTTTCAATGCTTATTTTAATCTACATTACATTTACATTTAGCAGATGCTTTTATCCAACACTACTTACAAATGAGGACAATGGAACCAATCAATATCAACAAAAGATCAATGATATACAAGTGCTATAAGTCTCATTTAGCTTAACTTTAGCTTAAACTCACCAAGTACAGAAGGAGTGAGGATCCATTTAAAGGTTTTTCTTCAATTAGCACACAGACAGGATGAATACTGTTCCTCAGAGGAGGCTTTGAGAGTGTAGTCTGAGGAAGGAGCTGGAGTCACTTTAACCTGTCAATCAAACACACATGATTAGTGGCATATTTGATATGATTGGATAAGACTGAGTCTGAAGTCTCACCATGATGCACTTGGACAGATAGTTAAAGACAGTGGCCTTCAGCTCAAAGATCTCCCCACGGATGATGGAGTAAGGCAGAGAGAGCTCCAGGAAGAAGGGCTGTAAAACTGTGTGCTGAGCAGGAGGAGCCAGACCCAGACCTTGGGAGGACAGACAGAAGGCTGCCGTGTCCCAAGAGGTGATGGTGTCAGGAACCGTGACAGGAACCTGAGCTGATAGGTCCCTACCAATATCCAGCATCTACCAAATTGTTCCAAGCAATAATTTTGATAATTAGCCTTTAGCCTTAACCGAATAACAACATGCTGTAAACAGTAAAACTGTTTGCACTACAAACCAGTGCTCATAATTGTTAATACATTAAAATAATATGGTAAGATACAGCAGTTTTCGATATCAAGCAATGAAACGAGGTGTTTTGTACAGCTAAAAATTGCTGGATGCAGATGAGAGCAGAAGCTAGACCCATAAGATGTACAAATGTCAACACCTGCTTTTAAAGGAAGAAAAATATGGATATTCACAGATTCAAATTTCATGGATCAGTAACTCGTGAGTTAAACAACACTTCTTTTCAATCAAAGTAATACAATGAGCTACAAACTAATTTTCCTTGAAACAAGGCTTCCTCTGCACTGGACAAAACACATGAATCTCTACAGTATGTGCAGGTGGCGAAGAGAAGTCCAAAGGGATCCGAGGCAAAGTGCAAACCCGAAAATTATTACTTAAAAAATTGTCAACAACTTCAATGTTACAAACTGTAGTGTCACTAAATTCAATTTGCACATGGTCTCTGTTTATCCTACAACACTTAGTTTGAACAAATGTGCTTTAGCAAAATGTTTATATTTTATATGCATAAAAAAATCAGTAACTTAAAATAATAATAAAAAAATAAATAAAAAAAATAACTTAACTTCACTATTATTCAGTGTAATGCCATCAATTCTCTACTGCTGATTATACGACAATACTTCACGAAAATTGCTTTTACAGCTGTTTTATGATATTCTTTTATGAAAAAAAATATTGTAATACATTCAATAAATTAGCTGTAACACGCTTTACTGTCACCATATTCAGTGTACACATCAATGCTCTCCTGCTGGTTTTATTAAAACATTTAGTTTGCAGATAAATTTCTTTTAATTGCACCTTGTTTATACTATTTAGTTGCTTTTGCATCACTTTTATGATTTTTTTCAACTTCACTGAACTTCAAAACATAAGCATTCCATTAAAGAGGGGCTGGCATGGAGGATGACGGAATCATAGGAATGCTTATTTGTACACTGGAATATTTTTTAATCACTCAAGCGTCACTTTAAAGCATCATCAGCCATGCTTATGGGATCTGCCATAGTTTTAAGACATTCATATTAAATATCAATAAAGCAAGATGCCCTGTTGAAATTTATGAGATGTTCGATTTATTTCAACTGCAAAGGTGAAACAAAATGATGGCAGGGGAGGAGAATTTTTACATGCATCAGGTTTTCCAAAATAAAACAAGACTTCTGCATAAGCATACACCTATGCATTCTCACTCATAGCTCTCCTGGATGCTTCCTCACTCCTTCATATTAATTCCTCGCCTCCTTGCAGTCCAATAAGAGAATAAAAATGTCCTTCAAGATTGAATTTTGATTGGTTGGTCATAGGCTTTAGAACAGAGGATTTAGGAAAAGAGTATTTAGAAGCACTTTATCCCTGGCTGCACCCGAAAGCTGAAAAATGATGCCTTTGGAGGATGCATTCCAAGGTAGGAAGGCAGCAAGGCATGTCTGAATCCAATGTCAGCTTCTATTCCTGTCTCCTTCACCTGATCGATTTTTTAAGGCAGCATAGATTTATAGAGCAGCTTTTTCCTGGGATGTTCTGAAGACGTTACAGTTTATTGTACAATATTTTTGGTGGTTTCATAATTTTCTATAATAAGATCAAGAAAAAAATTACAAAAAATTGTCAGTGCCGCTGATTACACATTTGAAAATGCAAATGGAAAATGAAATAAACCAAAGCCACTGAGAATAACTGCTCACATAGTATTATGAGCTGCAGAACTGAAGGTCATGACCTCATTGACAGTGGAAGGAGTACTCTGTCTCTGACTGATCACCTGAAGGAAGAAGATTACATCAACACACAAATTAGGAGAAGAATAGCAGTGGTAACACTTTATAATAACTTTCATTAATAAATAATTAACAAACGTTATGTAATGCATAATGAATCATTAGTTCGTATATATTCTCATATCTAGAAAAGTTAAATAATGTGCTTGTTAATGTTTATTAATACATGTATTAAACATTACCTAATAATTAACCTTTCGTGTAAAATTTTAACAAATGTCATTAAACTTCTAATTCATATCATGGACATCATGGACAACGATATTTTATCAGATCTTATACAATGATTAAAAGCTTTTTTTTACGCACAACTGCTGCTGTTGAGGTGTGATACGGTTAGAGTTAGGGACAGGTTTGGTCGTACAGGAAAGTTTAAGGTCGGGGAACTGGTCAGCAGTGTACAGGGATCAATTTGAAGATGTGAAATTTGGTAAGCTCTGGTTATTTTTGCCATCGAAATGACTGCTCATAAAAGGTATTAATGATCAGTAAATGTTTTTAAACATTTACAATTGATGAATAGTTTCCACTTTAGATTGGATACTGCAAAAACATTAACAAATAATTAATAAATGATTTAAGATGTGCAAATAATAGAAGTCTATACATCAAACAGACCAGATATATGACTATAATTAAAGCAATAAGCCCTAAGAAGCTGTGATTTACTGTGAATTTATAACATTGAATTTGTACTTTTGAGCATGTAGAAGAAGAGCACACAAGCTTTGGGACATACACTACTACTTTGTCGTAGCTGCTTCTTTAACGGTTGCTCTGTTGCTTAGTAACGTGCATTCCGTTACTGTTTAAACTGCACTCTCAGTCATCTTTTCTCAGTTAACATCATCCAAATTTTTATTTTTCATTCCATTTAAATTTTATTTCCTACTGTATTGGAGAGAATGAAGAGGCACGTTGATCTGCTAGTCGTGGGTCTATCATGTTGAGAACTCTGCTCATGTGTTTGCATGATGCATTTAAAAGTTAATGACTTAATGTATCATTAAAAAAGTTTACAGTGTTGCTGCAGCTGAAATATAACGTATAACATTGAATTAATATTTTTCATCAGGTTAGACATTGATTATTTATCACTCAAATTGCTCTCTCTACCTGCCATATTCGTAGTTTTTATTTAACACTTTTATGCTTGTTTGTTTTGGGAAGTCATGGCCTAGTGGTTAGAGAGTATGACTCCTAGGGTTGTGGGTTTGAGTCCCGGGCCGGCAATACCATGACTAAGGTGCACTTGAGCAAGGCACCGAACCCCCAACTGCTCCCGGGCGCTGCAGCATAAATGGCTGCCCTCTGCTCCGGGTGTGTGTTCACAGTGTGTGTGTATGATCACTGCTGTGTGTGTGCACTTTGGAAGGGTTAACTGCAGATAATGAATTCTTAGTATGGGTCACCATACTTGGCTGAATCTTACGTCACTTTCACTTTCACCCCCACGAAATGTGTTGTAAGCATTATATTTTTTTTATATTTTAAATCCCCGGGTGATGCACTTAACTAACTAAGAAAAAGTGTGGAATGTTGGACACTTCATGTCCTCATCTGTCACAGCTTTAATTACTTAGCGAAGGGGTAGGGCTATCAGTCTCTGATTATGAATGACAAAATAACTTTATATAATTCATACACCACATGGTTGAGTTCATAATGCATAAGTACATAGTGTATGAATGAATAGTCTATAGTGCGCCATTTGGGACGCAGCTATGTAGTTCCTCAGAAACAGTTGGGGTTCTAACAAAGTGGTTGCTGAGCATCACACAGAAGTAAACAAAGGTGTATGTTTATGTATTGTTGTTTTTGAATCATTAAATGAGATGACACGCTATGACTCTAGAACTCTCATGTTTTATCTACCTCCTTGTTCTTACATGTCACATGCTTTTTTTTATGTTATGCACTTACATCATCATGTATCACACTTGAATACATTACAGTTTGTAGTTTAATTTACAACAGCTTCGAACATGGGTCAACCAATCAGAATCAAGGACCGGAATTATCTGTTTTATAATGGGCGAATTCCAAACAGAAGTGAGTATCCCTATCCTCTACCCCCTTCGATGGGGAGAGCCCTTAAAGGGTGTTTTTTGGAAGGATGTAGGGCATTACTGTCTCATATAATTATTTGGAACTCTCTTGGCAAAGGGAATGACTGACCAAATGTTACCTTGACAACAGTGCGCATGAGTGCAGCATTAGGCACTCTACCAGTTGTTGCAAATATGTATTTCTTCTCATTATTATTATTTTATTCAAATATTGTCTAATTGTGTCTTATTTACTATCTAACGTTTTCAAATAAAACTTGCATAATCTTGCTTAAACTACCATCTAAAATAAAGACAAATGTAATTAGCATATTCTACTTACGTTTTTTAAACTTAAAGTTTAACGCATTGAAAGTTAAATGACATTTGTGAATAATAACTAATGATCAGTTAAGCATTATATAACGTTTGTAAATGGTTAATTAATGAAGCTTTTAATCATTGTAAACTATCAGTCAAAATCATTTGAAGATTTTTAAAACATGCATGATCACATCAATTGAAAGTTTAATGACATTTGTAAGCATTTCAATTTACAATAAATAATGATCTGTTAATCATTTGGTAATGTTCATTAGTTAAAATTGACAAGCACATTAGATAAGTGAACATATATTAAGTAATGATTTGTTTTCAATTTTTTTATTTATTAATGAAAGTTATCATAAGGTGTTACTGAAAAAGTTTATCGCTCACTGTAGTAAAGCAAGTTTTTACACACACGCCCACATGCACACACACACACACACACACACACACACACACACGCGCAGTGAAGTAATATGATTAATAAATGAGCATGCCAGCTGATGGTAAGTTAATTCAGCATGGCTTTGTGTCAAAAACACAAAAGACAAGGTACAATATTAAAAGTAAAGAGTTTATGAATTACATGCTTTGTAATTTATTTATTTAATCAAAATGGCATTAAACTGTGTACTTTTACATTTATTTCTGAATGTTAAAATAAAATCTTACTTGTTTGGTAGTAATCATACACTTTGACCACGGCTGGCTTGAGATTCTTCACTGGAAGAACCTGTTTCATTTGCATCATGTAATTCATAGAAATATGTTTTGGAATCTGCAGGAGGATAAACAAAAATACATATATACAGTACTAGTCATGGAAATTATTAAATACAAACTAATTTTATAATTGTTATTATTTATCTACCTCTGTTAAATAAACTAGGACATGGTCTTCTTTTGTGTCGACCCGCTCCACATACTTCTGAGCAAGGACTTCTGAACCAATTGACATTCTAAGCTATAGGGAAAATAGAATTACTAGTATGAAAATATGATGATGATGACTAAGTGTTTTTTTTTCTTCAGTTTTTGCAAAGTAAAGCTAACATAAAAAAAGTTTGTACTAAAAATGTGTACTAAAAAAGCAGTACTAAAAATGTGTAAAAAATGTTTGTCTTAATGCAAAATAATTTTATGTACCTGAACTCACCAATGATGTGTCAGCTGTGAATCCTGATAAAAGTTTAATATCCACAATCAGCATGTTAGTCGTCTCCTGGGGACCATGATATCTTTAAAAGATAAATTTAATGCTAACAACACAAAGAATCAGGAGCACAACTTATACACTTAAACTAGCAAATGCATAATTTTTTTATCCAAGGAATTAATGATTTTAGGCATTCACTAAAGAGGTATCTATATATAATAAAAGAAACAGTAGCCATAAAAAAAAATCTAAATCTGTTTTTACTTGACAGTGAAGTTCAAAAGGAAATTTTGTCCCAGTGTTTTGCAATCTCCCTCAATCTTTGCATCAATGCTCAGTGTTTTAGCTTCAGTAGGAGTCGGGATGTTGTAGAACTGAGCCACCTGAGAGAGTCAACATGAACAAAAAAAAAAAAAAAAAGATTCATATCATAACAGAACAGCAGCAAAATGCTAAGAAAAAAAAAGAGAGAGATTGAGTCAATGAAGCTGAATGCACTACAGACCTGCACAGACACACAGGCTGAGCCATTCACTTCAATGCTGTATTTGGCTGGGACGTCCTGCAGCTGCTTCTCCTGGTACAGTAACTTATTGTCCTGATTGACATCAAAGTGGTGAGTGTCTGCTGCTGACTGTACAGTCACTGTGCTGGAGCCGTCAGCGCTGAACACTTTGGTAGCGTACAAAGACAGAGCCTGAAGAGCCACCACTGTGTCCTGAGAAATAAATGTGTTCAGTAATGTGTCTTTTACCCATTATTCAGCAATCAAGTGTTTGATTTGAGTAGTTTGAGTCACCTGTGTGGAGGAGAATCCTCCATAGGCATTCTGCTGCTTCACAAGCCAGCTGACAATCCTGTTAGCAAAGCCCAGATCAGCTGTAGTGAGTGAATCAGCAGAGAGAACAGCTAGCAGCACATATGAGCTGATCTCCACTGCCAGAGAATCAGAGTCATCAGCAGAAGCAGACTGTGACCAGTGGAGATGAGACCCTTTAGGACACATGGACAAAAGAGACACCAGTATAAAAAAGTATAGTCATATAGGACAACAGAAAGTCATCAGAAACAAATATCTTACCGTCTGAAATAGCAACATCCTCCAGTTTCTTGAAAAGCTGCTGTCGAGTGTCTGTGTCTTTAGCCAGACTGAAGGTGTAGGCGAGCAGAGCAGTGGTGTAAGTGTTTTTGACATCCTCAATGACGGACTTACAACAGGACAAACCTTTACTGACGACAGGATCCTGAGACAAAAACAGAGAAACAGCAGCTGGGAGCGTAATTTTTCTGAGATTATACTGTGTTTCCTGTAGATGAACTTACTGTTACTGGAGTTTCTAGTTCAAGTAGTGATGCAGTAATGTAGGCTGTGATAGTCACATTATCATTCACTCCACCCTGCAGTTTTATATTAGAGGAACATTAAGTAAAACATTTTTGTTACAGATAGATTGTTTCTGTGATAATGTTTAGTGACCAATAGCACACCTTCATTCTGTTGTTGAACAGTCTTCCCTGTTGGATAAAACAGCCGTCTGAATCCCGTCTGCTTATTAACCAATCCATTGCACTCTGAATAATTTGTGGATCAATAAATATGTATTTCTGCGCTTTGCCAAAAGACCTCAGGACAAAGGCAGTCAACCTGGTGTTTTAAAGTTATAAATTAAATAATATCGTAAGTTGTTTTAGTTTATTAAATCTGTACATAAAATATAAAAAATAAATACCACCTATCTGCTTAATATTTTAACTTTGTAACTATTTAGGAAAAAGTGAGAGTAAAAAGTTACAAATATTTACCATGTATTCTCATCTCCATGTCCAAATGTGCTGTATCCACCACTAGTATGTCTGTAGTTCAGTTGTCTCTGGTATCCTGTTAAGTTTGATAGTGATTAAATGTTTAGGTTGATTAAGTGTGTCTGACGTCAAAAGTGTCAAGACTTATTTTCTTGACCTGACTCATTTCTCTCACCACTCTTAAGGAAGCCGGTGGCTCTGTCTCTGATGGCTGAAGTGAGCTGCTCTGTGTTTTCCAGATACTGCAGAATGTAAATATTGGGAGAAAGAATAGCCATGTTTTGTTCTCCACAGCCGTACGGCATCTGTAGTAATCCGTGAAGATTTGTCAGTGCACGACCCAGTATGTCCCCTAAAAACCAAACACCAGTGAAACTCATTACATTTTAGAAACACAAACTCCTCATTTCTGCTTGTGTATGTAAATGTTACCAATGACTGAAACAGAGGATCTGGCTGAACCCTCTATCACATCTTTAGGAAGATTCAGATCCACTTCCTCTGAGAGACTTACGCCTATGAACCAGAGAGACAGAAACACATTAGTGATCAGCAGAGAAACACTATAATGCTAAATATTGTCTGCAGACAAACCCTTTGGACACAGTAACCAGCTGTAGGTCTCTGTCTTCTCAGTTCCTTCAGCCTGCAGCATAAAACAGTAACATCAACACATCATACTGACATAAGCAGCATTAGGATCATGACGAAATGACGTCTGAGAGCTGTTTGACGTGCGCTGACCTGTACAAGCAGACTTCGTGTGACTGTGTCAATGCGTCCTCTCTCTGGCACGCTCACAATCTCATTGTCACACACAGTCTGGGACGACTCAGCCTCTGCACTGACTGTAATATTCAAGACTCCTGCAACACAAGACATGTACGTGAAGATACAAACATACACAAACACAGAGAAACAATGATTCAGACTGGAAAACTCACCAAGAACAGAAGGAGTGAGAATCCATTTAAAGGTTTTTCTTCCATTAGCACACAGACAGGATGAATACTGTTCATCAGAGGAGGCTTTGAGAGTGTAGTCTGAGGAAAGAGCTGGAGTCACTTTAACCTGTCAATCAAACACACATGATTAGTGGCATATTTGATATGACTGGATAAGACTGAGTCTGAAGTCTCACCATGATGCACTTGGACAGATAGTTGAAGACAGTGGCCTTCAGTTCAAAGATCTCCCCACGGATGATGGAGTAAGGCAGAGAGAGCTCCAGGAAGAAGGGCTGGAAAACTGTCAGCTGAGCAGGAGGAGCCAGACCCAGACCTTTGGAGGACAGACAGAAGGCCTCCGTCTCCCAAGAGGTGATGGTGTCAGGAACCGTGACAGGAACCTGAGCTGATCCAGAGTCTCTGTGTTGATAGTACACAAGTATTTGATTGGCCTTTTAATATGCTGTTTTGCTTTTACAACATTCAGCACAGATATAAAACACCGGTAATCTGATTCACAGTAGTTCTCTAGTTTGTCTAATTTTCATCAATCTGAATGAATCTAATGAAAGTTGTGTTTATATGAATACAAATCAGTCCAATTCAAACATTTGTTTACAAGTGAATTTATGTATTCTTAACAAAAACTAATTGGATGTGCAGTGCCAAGAGAAGCATTACAGTTATTGTGGTTTTAATATGATATTAAATTATGTTAACAGTTAAAAATATTGTCACTAACCCAACTGCAGCAAGTTGCCAAATCCATGTTTCAGGAAAGAAAGTACGAACTGTCACTTCAACTGAAGTGTCTCCCTTATTCATATTAAAATCCATTAGAGAATCATATGATATTGAATCTTCAACTGAAATAAAGCACAGGTAAAGATGTGACACTTAAATCAGGACATGTAGCAATTTTGTACACAAATACTGTACAAAATCACAAATTTGTATCTCTATCACATTATATATTTTCTGAAATATCTAAACTGTATTCTGTGTTCACAACATTAACCCTACAATATCTTGTATTGTTTATACTGTAACTATTTATTTCAAATTTTTTTTTTTATATGCTTATTAATTTAAATCATGGGGCCTAATAATTTATACATAAAAAAGTTGAATTTAACAAAAATGTAAGTGAGCTTTGTACATCTAACATATCAAATAGTGTGAAGAAACAGATACACTGTCAACATAATCCAAAGTATAATAATAAGTAAAATAAGAATATAAAAGCCAGTAAACTAAACTTTAACATGTTATCTTCATACATTTACACTTTTCTCACAGAATAAATGGGCCTTTACA
This sequence comes from Carassius gibelio, assembly GCF_023724105.1. Lineage (NCBI taxonomy): Eukaryota > Metazoa > Chordata > Actinopteri > Cypriniformes > Cyprinidae > Carassius > Carassius gibelio. The sequence continues at coordinate 14,435,952 of NC_068410.1, read as the reverse complement.
TTTTGGGTGGTGCGGCTCTTTCGAGCAGTTCTTTGATGTCCCAAATTTTGAAAACCTCTGATTTTACAGATCAGACAACTGTCACGATTATCACAAAACAAATAAAGAGTCATACATACAGTATGTGCTTTTGCAGTGAAAAATTGGTTAATAATGGTGAATTCCAGTCATATTAAATTATTGATAGCAAATGGATGTCTGAATGAACTCATACATATATAACAAATATTACCTAAAAATTTTCCTATATTTACTCGACACAGAGAGACTCGCACAGCCAAATTTGTTGCCATTTTCAGACCCACACTCTATCCAACAGCAATGATGAACCACATGTAACAGAAGTAAAAAAAAATAAATAAAAAATATACTATATATATATATATATAAACTAAGAGGAATTTTAAGCACATGCATTGATATATTTATGCATGTAGTTACTCACCTAATCTACTGCAGTTACACATATTAATCCATTTGTTACCTTTAAGGATTCATAGGCTTTGTGTGTCAGTACAGCTCGATGGAGACTCACAGCCTGCCACCCCAGACACTCCCTCTTATCTTCAACGCTGTAAGGATAATCTGATACTGATTGTACTGGCAGCATATTGAAGATCTGTGATGAGAGCACATCCACAATAAATAACCATCATCTCTAGAGTCTACTTACTGTTGTACACATGTTCACGAGAGAGTGGCATTCCAGAATATGCTAGTCTCTCTGCTAGTCTAGTTTTTAATTATAGCAAAAGAAAAACAGTCATCTCTTGGCTTATATCTAAATCCTCCATCTTCTAATTTGTGATCAGTGTTTTGTTTTGCTCTCTCCTCTGTGCTTGCACGTTCTGCGTTTACCTACATCCTACAACATCCGCTAAAATGCCACTCTTTCGTAAAGACATGTATGACAGCGGAAGCTAGAGATTACGGTTTATAAAGTTGTAAATATGGATATTTTGCTGATACAAATGCATCGATTTGCTTCAGAAAGCTTTTATTAACCCACCGGAGCCATGTGGAGTACTTTTTATGATGAAATGGATGCACTGGATTTTGCGTCAAAATTTTAACACTCATTTACTGTCATTATGAGGTTTGGAAGAGCCAGTACACTAAATATATTTTCATTTTTGGGTGAACTATTCTTTTAACACCCATGTCATCTTAAACAATAATGATGAACATAGTAGTAACTAGCATCTTAAAGCCTTTATACCTTTTCAATATCCAGACGTTTTCCTGACTCCAGGATCAGGACGCTCTGATCTACAGCACTGAGGCCGCACAGTGAACCAGGCTCAGCTGAGAGATGGAGAGTGTTTTTCTCACCAGGAACTGCTCTAGAGGGAGAAAACTGCAGAGAAACCTGTGACGACAACAGTAGGGTGAGTCATTTCATTATTGAATCAGAATGAGCGTGATTGTGTAAATGGGAAAATGGGTTTTCTTTTTTCTTTTTTTTTCATACCTTGTTTTTGAAACACTTTTCAATGTCAAATTTTGTGCTATGAACAACAACATTTTCACTGGGCAGAACACAGTAGGCCAGAATCTGCACTGCAGGAGCTAGATCTGCACCAACAGACAGTTTGAATGACATTGTGCCACTTGCTGCTCCATTAGAAGACTTGACTTCAACCTTCTCATATCCATGATGAACGATCACTCCTCTGGACAAGACCTGAAACAGACAGATGACACTCCAATGACAAACTGACCAGTGCAGCCAGTTAATACTGTTAACAAACAATGAATTCATCAGTGTATCAGTGTACATTCTGCACATTCTCACCATATAGACAATGTCAGTTTTGAAGTCTTTAGCAGTCTCTCCAATAAAATAATACTTGATGGTCACTGTAAACTCAGCATCACACTTTAATGGTTGCTCAATGTTTTCTATGATCAGTTCACTTAATGATGGGGTGTATGGAGTGGCAGACTGGAAAAGATTAACTGTTTTTCTGTCCGTAGAGAAGGAAGGTCTTTTGTAACCATGATAATGAAACTTTGGATACACACTCGCCTGGAAAAAAAGAAAAAGAATGTGCCAATATTTTTATGTTATCAAAATATTAACTGATCAAACACTTGTTGGATGAGCAGCAACTGTCATACCATCAGATCAATGTCTTCTTTAGGAAGACTAGATGTATTAAGAGAGAAGCTGGCCAGTCCATCGCTGTCTGTAGTGAGATTTAGGAGCAGTTTTGAAGACCAGGATCCCTCCAAAAGATAAACCACTTTGTTTTGTATTGGTGCACCTTTGAAATTTGAGAGTTTGATCTGTTTAAAATAAGGTTTTGGAGGAATAAATGATTCTGTACATATCAATGCTGTTAAACTGAGAACCTGATTTTAGACTTACTTTTCCTTCTATAACTGATCCATGTTCATATGTTTTGGGCAGGTCAGTAAGTGTGCATTTGCCGATTTCATAAGTGAGAGAAATAGTTTCAGATTTTGTCATGGTGATCTCTGTGAAATACAAATATATGGTCAGTGTGGAACTTGCATTTTAATGACATCAGTTTTAAAACTCATTTCAGTAATTAATAGTTCACCTGTTCCTTCTTCTGTGACTGTTGCTTCAACATGAAGAGAATTTTCCAGCTGATTCTCATATGTGGAGTTTAAAAAGGCAGATAGATCTAAGGTATGGATGGCACAGCCTGTCCTTTTCATCTAATGGAAATGAATGAACACAAACACAATACATTAGAGTAATTTAATAATCTGGATTTAGGAAATAAATGCCACATGACACTTTTGGTACTGCACTGACAAACCTCAGTGGTTTCATTCACACATATTGGACTGTGTTTATCACCCCAGTAAGAGTAGGGTGGAATATCAAGACACACTTTCACCCATGATTTACCAGATAAAGGCTGCCCGTATGTGTATCTGTAAAACATGTACAAGTCAAAGAAGGACTTTATGCTTTTAATATGTTTAAGTAAAGATGCTACTTACTTTGCACAAACTTCAACTGCCATTGACACATCATCTATACTCACTGTCTTCGGTGCCGTCACAATAACTTCAAACTTAGGCAAAACTACAGAGGACAAAATTTATTATTAATAACATTAGGATTTTTTACGAAACTTGTCCCATGCAAATAATGCAAATCATTTGTTATGACTTACCATATTTTTTCACCTCAAAATCATGTGATATCATCCTGTCACCAATGTAAGCCTTCAGTTTGTATATGCCTTGACAGCCTTCCGGGTTTAATTCATAAGAACGCTGCAAAATCCACCTTGTTGAAGAAACATTTGTCCATTGACCAATTCTGTTACCTTTACTGTCCTATTTAATACCAAACACAAAGTGAAGTTAGTAACAGCCAACTACACATATTCTGCCCAAAAAATAACATACATAATTACCAGGGTTGCCAGGTTTTCACAATAAAACTTGCCTAATTGATAATCAAAGCTAGCCCAAAATTAGCTCAGGGGGTCCCCCTGTAAAACTTTTAGAGGGTAAAATACTATGGTGTTCCCATAGTAAAATTCACATGCCAGGGGATAAATGTCAGGTATTGGTGTCACTTAAACCCGCAAAAAAGAAAAACAACCCACAACAGTGTTAAAATACTTGGCAACATTGATAATTACTGAAAACACAATAACTGCAAAAATAAAAGTCAGTGTTGTGCTTGTCATGAATACAGAAGGTTTGTGTTCTTACCTCAAGTATCACTCTACTATACTGTAAGAAAAGCAAAGTGTAATTAAATAATTGGTAAAACTTACATGACTAAAAGCCAACATGTTTGTGTGTTGAACATATTTAAAAAATAAAGAAGAGATAAATAAAACAAAACCTTCTGATCAAGCGGTGAAAAGTTTTTATCCATGGTAACAACTCTAAAATTCACTGTGAAAACAAAAATGTGTGATAAACATAATTATAATGTTTTTATTGTGATAACCAATATTTCAGATCTAATGGACTGCTAATCCTGATTGCACCAGCCAGTTTGTCCTGAATAGAGTCTTGGTTGATCTTGCTTAAAATGTTTCGATGCTCATGATTCACTCAAGATTATATTCATTATCTTACGTTTCCCACTGTGCATTTCTAAGTCCCGAGTTTAATGTTCTATTTGCATATTTGTGGAGTCAGTGTCATTGACTGCACGAATACACTAGCATGACGACCTGTTTACACAACGGCTCCCGCTCTGCACATCCTCGTTTTATTGCAGACTGTACTATCAGGTTTTTCCTGGATGGACGTTTATGGTGACTAAAAAGATAAGAATAAAGCACACTCTTCCTGCGTGTTTTCCATCAATATTTGACATTTTTTATTTCAAAAGCTAAAACGACTGTTTATACAATGCACGGTATATCTGTGACTGCCCGAAGCTCGTAAATAAAGAGGCACGTGATTGGGCACCTTTTTTATAAGCACTGCATCGTTTTACACTGTACACATTTGACACTTTGTCAAGCAGGGCGTATGATGACATCAGCATTCACATTTTTTTTTTACTTTGAACAATTCACAGCTCACCTGTCTGTCCTGGAATATAGATGGGTTTATCAGTCTGGATAAAGGTCAGAGGATGGTAAGGTCTGAACATGACTTTTCTCTCTTCAGACATCTTTAAAGACTCTCCTTGAAGTTCTACCTTCATTTTCTGAACAGATTCTGCTTCTATCAGAGGAGCCTGATGAGAAATATTATCATGTATTCACAACCTCTGCAAACTAGATGATGAAACAAATATATTTATTGTAATGTGCTGATGGCAGACCTTGAAGTTAAAGCAGCGGTGAAACTCTTCCTCAGCTTTCTCCTGCAGCAGTAAAGTGCTCTGGTTACCATCAACCAGATAAATGTTCATGACAAGGCTTTCATTGGGCTTGAGAAGACTTGCACACAGTCTGGCCTCAGATCCTGACTCGATCACTGCAGGAAACGTCACCATGAAAGATCTGTAAAGATATCATAAGCATTCAATCATTTTGAGTAGTATGATTTTTTTTTTCTGAAATGGATTTTATTGCAAAACATCAAAGTTAATGTGTTGATTTAGTTGGCCATTTTTTAAATGAGAAAAAGCATCAAGATGATTTATATATAAAAAATTTATAGAAGCAATACTTACGGCCCTGACATTTGTCCATTGACACAGACAAGAAGGAGAGAGGACAGAAGGAGCTGTTTCCAACAGGGGCTAATGTTCAGATCCATGATGACGAGTGATATCCAGGACTTGACATAAACTGAGCTGTCTCTTATAAAAGGAGTCGCATGCTAAAGGTAGTCCTTCAAAAACATTTATATTGATCACTTGATTAATGATTCAACCATGCATGTAGGCAATAACGTTTGAAAACCTGTGTAATATAAGCACTACTAAAACCTGAAAAATACATCTGTGCTACAGTAAATATTAAAATGATTATTTATGCAGCTAAATATAAATGACACATTATGTAATAAATACTTATATAGGTATTTACAAAACATTTGACAGTTTAACAACTCAAAGTTTATAATGTATTTATGCTGCCATTATACGAGAACATTTTTATTTATTTTTAGATTTTATTTTATATTGTTTTTATCAAAATGGTAAAATATACACATCATCATCATCTGAACAAACCACACACACACACACACACACACACACACGCACACACACACACACACACACACACACAAAATACTCCTAGGGCTCTTTCCAGAGTCAACAAACGATACTGAAATCAAGGGTCAAGAATCCCCTACACCCACACAGAGTAAATGTTTCTTCATATCTGCAAATCCTTTGACCTCTTTAAATATAGCTTCTGAAACCTCAGCTCATTAAAATTATGCATTTGTATTACATTCCAAAGAGCTGCGTTATAAAATTACAGTGGAAAATCATGAACGTCATGATACAGTTCATCTGGAAGAGAAAACAAAAATGCCGAAGACCTCAGCTGTGTGGAAGCACTTTAAACTGAGTGAGGACGAGACATAGGCAGTGTGCCAGATATGAGAATTGAAACTGGCATACCACGATATTGAAAAATCAACTAAACAAGTATATATAAACAATTATTATTATTATTATTATTATTCTTTAATGCATTGTCAGATGCCAGTGTTTCCTGTCATGACTATGCAAAGATTTGATAAAAAAAAAAGCTATTAAACTTTATCTTATTTTAAACATGTATTTAACCTTAAAAAGTAAAATAAAAAAGTTAAAAGAGCTGCTTAAGTCCAGTTCTGAGGTGGTTGTACTTTACAATTAAAGTATTATAACCTTAATTCAAGTGAAGAAGGACTGGCAGTAATCAGTGTTGAGTACCACTGTAAAATTAACCCTGCCTGCTTTAAATGTTTCAAAAGTAAAGTAATTTGTTTACATTACTAAAGTTGTTATATTACCACAGCAACTATAGAAATACCACAACAAAATTAATTCAAGTACTTTACTATAGAATGGTTCAAAAACACTACAGTATTTACTATAAATTACTATAGTATTTTTTCCATGTGGGTCTGTGTGTAATAAGCAGAGTGTATGGTTGTGGATGCGTTGTGGACCCGATACGAACGCGCTCTTTAAAAAAAAAAAAAAAAAAAGCAACTGAAATAGACTGTGCAACTGACTAACTAAAACCTGGTCTAAAGCCAAGTCTATTTTCAGTTGCTTCAAAATAGCAACACGCTAATAATGCGCCTGAACACACCTCGTTTTCAGGCCAGCATGCCCATGAGCGCACAAATGCATTTGCTATTTAAACAATGTGACACAGGACATGAAAATGATAACTGCGTCGGGCTGAAACTAGCAAAAAAAAAAAAAAAAACACTTAACATTGTGCCTGGCACCGGGTGTATGATAAAGCCATATATGTCTCTGACAGTGCCTGTAGTCCCATTTAGCAACTCATTAGCAACTTAAGAATGTATCTTAAGCTTGTGTGAACCACGGACCTTATTTTAGGGGATTTAATCAAACTCACTTTCAAAAAACCCATTGACTCTGAGAGAAAACCAGAAGTGCTAAAATGTTTAAGATAACATATATATGGAAAATACTGTGGAACCATGTTTTTTTAGGCTTAAGAGTGCCGCAAAACTACTGTGGTCAAGTGAGCCGCAACCTGGATTTTGCAGCACTTGCATGGCCCTGTACCAAATGGCACCCTTAACCCTTGCAGCCTTCTTCTGAGTCCACACCTTTGCAACATAATGCCGCTTTGACTGCTGGGCAGGGGCGGAGTGGTTCAACATCAAAGAAAAAGTGTCAGATAAAAGGCTAATGCACTCATTGCTTTTAACAAACTAAAACTGACACAAAGGAGAGTGGGCTTGTGATGGCAAGCAAAAGACATGAAGATAAAAGTGGCTGGAGCATTTTACTGTTACTCATGTTACTCAAGTGTAATTCGAGTATTGTGAAACTGCAGCTTCATGCTAAAGCAAAATAAATATGATCTGCATTCTTCGACTCAATCATTCATTTGTTATCTGGCTCGGCTTGGTGTTCATCTCTTCACAGCAGTTCAGTCAGTGTATTGTTTGAGTAAATGAATAACTCCGGGATATTGGTTTGTCAGAGGGAGTATCAGGCACATTAAAAAAAGTTAACAGTTTAAGTCATTTATGGATTAATGCGTATTGGAGATGCAAACTTTTTCAAACGATTCAGTTTGATTTGGTGAACTGGTTCAAAAAGATCCGGTTATATCGTGTGATTCCTTCACGAACCCGATATCACCAAACTGTAGTGGACGCCCTCACAACAGACCCGGAAGAGAGGACAGTGCTGAATAAAGTCGTAGTTTTTGCTATTTTTGGACCAAAATGTATTTTTGATGCTTCAAAAAATTCAAACTGACCCTCTGATGTCACATGGACTACTTTGAAGATGTTTTTATTACCTTTATAACTATAGATAGTATACCGTACACACAATTTCAATGGAGGGACTGAGAGCTCTCAGACTAAATCAAAAATATCTTAAACTGTGTTCCGAAGATGAAGATGGTCTTATGAGTTTGGAATGACATGAGGGTGAGTCATTAATGACATAATTTTCTTTTTTGGGTGAACTATCCCTTTAAAGGGTTAGTTCGCCCAAAAATGAAAATTATGTCACGCACAGAGCGTCTGAACTGAACTGATTCTTTTGGTGATTGATTCTGAACTGATTCTGTGCTAGTGTTATGGGTGCGGGTAAACCGAAGGCTTGAATCAAGGGCAATCATCGCCAACGTCGAGCTCAAAAGAACTGGTGAATGGTTTTCTTCAACCGGTGTATTGAATCGAACTGTCCGAAAGAACTACTGGTGATCCGAACACCGATGCAACCGGTTCTTCACTCGTGAACGAGTCAGTCTATTGTTCGTTATCTGGCTCGACTCGGTGTTCATCACAGCAGTTCAGTCAGTGTACTGTTTGAGTGCATGCATTACTCCGGGATATTGGTTTGTTTGAACTCAGAGGGAGTGTCAGCCACATTAAAAAAGTTAACAGCTTAAGTCATTTGTGGATTAATGCGTATTAGAGATGCGAACCGTTTAAAACGATTCAGTTCGATTTGGTGAACTGAATGATTCGTTCGTGAACCGGTAATCCAGCTGCTTTGATCTATATGGCTCTGATTTGAACTCTCTCTCACACAGACACGGAAGAGAAGACAATGCTGAATAAAATCGTATTTTCGTAAAAATGTATTTTCGATGCTTCAAAAAATTCCAACGGACCCTCTGATGTCACATGGACTACTTTGATGATGTTTTTCTTACCTTTCTGGACATGGACAGTATACCATACACACAGCTTCAATGGAGGGACTGAGAGCTCTCGGACTAAATCTAAAATATCTTAAACTGTGTTGCGAAGATAAAAGGAGGCCTTACATGTTTGGAACAGCATAAGGGTGAGTTATTAATGACATAATTTTCATTTTTGGGCGAACTAACCCTTTAAGGTAACAGATTAAAATAATATAACACGACACATCAATTGTCAATGTCAAGCAGCAAAACAAACTGTTTTGTACATCTAAAAATAGCTGGACGCAAATGAGACCGGAAGCTAGAAACATAGAATTTACAAATGAACAAATTAATGTCAGGAAAAAGGGGAATAGTTTCGTTTAGTTAAATGTATGATCATTGCATTGCCTTGGTTGTTGACAAGTGTCTGGATGCAGTCTAAGATGAAAGTCTTGATAGCCTTAAGGTTTTTGGACTTGTGATCATGTTCTTTTGGGTTTGAAGATTGATGAATTCCAAAGATGTTCTGACTTGATGGTAATCATTTCTTCCCAGTGGAAAGTGGAAAAAAAAGGCTAAGAGAGAAAATTAAGCAGAAGAAGAAAAAGCTGGGCGGAACTGTGCGTAAGCATTTTAAGGTGTGAGAAGATTGGCTTGTCCAGTGAGAAAGGCTGAAATTCCAACCAGGAGGTTGGCGATATTAGTTTTACGGCCCTTTGGCTGATAGTTTATATGGAACTCTATTAAGTGTTAATGCAAAATTACATATAAGATTACACGAACAAGTGGTTCTATCATAAGCTTGCATAAAACGGTTTACAATACAAAAAAACCAACATACATGAAGAGTAACAACATACACTATACAATGACCTGAAGTATATAGCTGCGTTTCCACTGCTGGAACTTTACCCAGGAACTAGGGACTATGGGCTGGTACTTGATGTGTTGCCACCGCAGGAACCAGGATTTAAATAAAGTTCCTGGTAAAATAAAATGCCCCTCAGAAAGTCCCTGCTTGCGAGGTAGTACTTTTTCAAAGGTACAGAGCTTTCGGGAGCGGGACTTGGGCGCCAAACATGCTGTTTTTGGTCCAATTGTTCGATAAGCCCGGCATATGTGTTTTCATTCAAAGAAAGGTTTTCCTATAAATTAATTCGTTTTAGAGACACTTGAGTAATATTAGCTTTGCCCGCATTCCTTTGAGCCATAAAACTAGTGTTATCAGACAATTTGTCTTTGGTTGCTGTGGAACCAGAAGCATGTTCTGCATTTTTGAGGTGTTAGTTGCATTTCAGAGGAAAATCTCAGGGCCTAACTTTATTCTCACTGTTGCCACCGTGGACATGTTTTGAAGGCCTATCTGTTAAATTAGGGTACGGATACATGAAGTGGCCAAAAAGCTGAGGAAGACCAATATTTCAGCAGCTATTAATTAAATGTGCCCCAAAACAAGAAGTTTTTTTTTTTTTTTTTTTTTTTTAAAGCATATTAATATTGCATATTATAAAATATACAGTTTACTGCTTAGTTTGGGAGGAAAATAAAGTGTTAAAATACATAAGACTGACTATTTCGTGCTTTTTCTACATGCATTTTTAAAATTTCTGAAGAATTAACATAAAATTTTCAACAAATTACTCTTCAGGACACCCAAGAATTTGTCTCTGTCAACTTTCACTAGGTTTTACTGTAGCATTTAGAAAAAAATAATAATTCAAAGTCTGACAAAATGCATTATTATATTGAGCATTTCTTGATATTTAAACAGCCATTTAAAAAAATGAATTCAGAGTTAACATGAAACCTTCTTACGTGTGATGTTACCCGGTGCTGTCCATGAGGGTGGTGCTGAATTAGTTGAAATCATTGGATCGAGAATGGATATTGCAATCTATGCAGGAGTTGCTTCAGTTTGTTATCTGAGAAAGTGGTGTTCTTTGTAAAAGAAGTGTTTTATTTTACCAAAATTTTACTTTTGCTTTGCAACAAGCATCATGTCAGGGAACAAATCAGGAATTAAAAATATATGCCCAGCGCACCACATAAAACACAAAAAAAAAATAACTACATGAGTCACTGCTTAATAATTTAACAGCTTATAAAAAAAAAAAAAAAAAAAGACAGAAAAAAAAAAGAAAACACATGGACCTACACAATTCCAACAGAAAAACATTCTGGTAAGATTGTTTTCCAACAAGAAGCACTTCAGAAATAGTTGAGACGGCATTTATCAGGAAACAAAGGATCTTATAAAAATCCAAATTGCAAACTAATTCCAACCCTGGATATTTTGTATTATTTTTAAATTTTGAAACCTGCAACCTCTTGCACAGTCATGACTAAAAAAATAAAATGAAATAGTAGCATATTAATTATTGGGGATGAAAATTTAATTTATTGTTAGCTTCCTGTTTAAGCTGTATCACTTTCTAGCCACAACCGGAATTGCACGTGGATGTGTCATGGTACTCTTTGATAATTTCGGAATATGTAATTTGGAGGAGAAGAATTGTTCAATAAAGCTGTTATTGGTGTATACAAAAAGTATTCTTGTAGCTTAGTTAAAGAGCGGATCATAAGTGTGGGTATTTGGACAGGCCCGATCAGAGAATTTGAATGAGCTGATGTTACTTTATGTAAGCAATAAGCTTTCCAGAAGTTCTAATGCAAATGATTTGTAAGCTATTAACAATCATTTCAATTATTGATTTGATTTAGTTAATAGAAGGTAATTTAACTATGTAATTTATTTTTAAATATTTAATACAACTGATTTTTTATTTAAAGTGATCATAACTCAATACAAACATTCTATGGTAAAAACAAAATATCTTTAATTAACACGGGTAAATTATGGAGAAAGCGAGCAAAGAACATTCACATTAAAAAATATTACAAATTTCAGTTTAGCTAGAGTTTAAGCACTCAAAATTCCTGTTATAATCAATGAAGCTGTCCACACTGTAAAATAATATCTTATATGTCCTATATAACTTATATAGTTAATACACGTGCACTTTGTTGCTTATGATGAATAAGAATTTAGGATGCGCGCACTGAACAAAACTGAGATTTCAGCAATGACTAATCTGAACACCTCTGATAGGCCATTGTGTTCATAAACTCAATAGAATCGTGTGTGATTGGTTCTAATGTGTGTAATGCTGTAAATGCTGTAAAATCACATTAAAAGAAATATGTGAGCAGCTCTAAATTTAATACAGAAACCACACTTTTCACGTAATTTTCATGTTTCAATTATTATAGCTTTATTGAAAAACCAAGGTTTTTTTTTGGCACAATGGGGGTCTCTTAATGCTTAAGAGAGGTCCAGGACCTTGAATCAACCCCCCCCCCCCCCCCAACGATGATGAGATAAGATCTCTATGTGGAGTGCAGGCTGTTGTCAGACTCCTTATGCATGCAAAATCTTTATTTTCCATAATAAGTACAAACAAGTTCTTTTAAAAGATAAGAACAAATGACGAATTGTGAGTGGGCTGCTGCCACTGAGTACACATACAGTATTGTTCAAAATAATAGCAGTACAATGTGACTAACCAGAATAATCAAGGTTTTTAGTATATTTTTTATTGCTACGTGGCAAACAAGTTACCAGTAGGTTCAGTAGATTGTCAGAAAACAAACAAGACCCAGCATTCATGATATGCACGCTCTTAAGGCTGTGCAATTGGGCTATTAGTTGAAAGGGGTGTGTTCAAAAAAATAGCAGTGTCTACCTTTGACTGTACAAACTCAAAACTATTTTGTACAAACATTTTTTTTTTTCTGGGATTTAGCAATCCTGTGAATCACTAAACTAATATTTAGTTGTATGACCACAGTTTTTTAAAACTGCTTGACATCTGTGTGGCATGGAGTCAACCAACTTGTGGCACCTCTCAGTTGTTATTCCACTCCATGATTCTTTAACAACATTCCACAATTCATTCACATTTCTTGGTTTTGCTTCAGAAACAGCATTTTTGATATCACCCCACAAGTTCTCAATTGGATTAAGGTCTGGAGATTGGGCTGGCCACTCCATAACATTAATTTCGTTGGTTTGGAACCAAGACTTTGCCCGTTTACTAGTGTGTTTTGGGTCATTGTCTTGTTGAAACAACCATTTCAAGGGCATGTCCTCTTCAGCATAGGGCAACATGACCTCTTCAAGTATTTTAACATATGCAAACTGATCCATGATCTCTGGTATGCGATAAATAGGCCCAACACCATAGTAGGAGAAACATGCCCATATCATGATGCTTGCACCTCCATGCTTCACTGTCTTCACTGTGTACTGTGGCTTGAATTCAGAGTTTGGGGGTCGTCTCACAAACTGCCTGTGGCCCTTGGACCCAAAAAGAACAATTTTACTCTCATCAGTCCACAAAATGTTCCTCCATTTCTCTTTAGGCCAGTTGATGTGTTCTTTGGCAAATTGTAACCTCTTCTGCACATGCCTTTTTTTTAACAGAGGGACTTTGCGGGGGATTCTTGAAAATAGATTAGCTTCACACAGACGTCTTCTAACTGTCACAGTACTTACAGGTAACTCCAGACTGTCTTTGATCATCCTGGAGGTGATCATTGGCTGAGCCTTTGCCATTCTGGTTATTCTTCTATCCATTTTGATGGTTGTCTTCCGTTTTCTTCCACGTCTCTCTGGTTTTGCTCTCCATTTTAAGGCATTGGAGATCATTTTAGCTGAACAGCCTATCATTTTTTGCACCTCTTTATAGGTTTTCCCCTCTCTAATCAACTTTTTAATCAAAGTACGCTGTTCTTCTGAACAATGTCTTGAACGACCCATTTTCCTCAGCTTTCAAATGCATGTTCAACAAGTGTTGGCTTCATCCTTAAATAGGGGCCACCTGATTCACAGCTGTTTCTTCACAAAATTGATGACCTCAGTGATTGAATGCCACACTGCTATTTTTTTGAACACACCCCTTTCAACTAATTCAACTAATTGCCCAATTGCACAGCCTTAAGAGCGTGCATATCATGAATGCTGGGTCTCATTTGTTTTCTGAGAATCTACTGAACCTACTGGTAACTTGTTTGCCACGTAGCAATAAAAAAATATACGAAAAACCTTGATTATTCTGGTTAGTCACATTGTACTGCTATTATTTTGAACAATACTGTATAAAAGAATACATAAAAATTACAAATGAAATCAAACAATGCCACTAAGAATAACTACTCATACAGTATTAAAATACATTTTGTATTCTGTGTCATTATACTATGAGCTGTAGGACTGAAATGCTTGACCTTATTGACAGTGGAAGGCATGCCATAAATAGTCAGGTTATGGCATAAATAGTCAAGTGATTAGCTGTATTTATGTTAAGTAGCCTAAATCAGTAAAAGTATCACAATGTATTTCTAATACAGGAACGGTACCTTTTACACAAGAAAATTATTCAAGAAATACATAAATTAATAAATATGCTGCGAGTTTAAACCCCCCAATGGTAGACCCAAAGTAACACCCTTGGTTGAAAGAGTACTCGGTCTCCGACTGATCACCTAAAGAAAGAAGGTAATATCAAGACACAAGTTAATAGAAGGCTCTGGCCTGGTTCATTGTTGCTCACTGTAGTAAAACAAATCTTCACATGCATAGTTGTAACATTTTTTCATTAAACATAGTGTATGTATTTAGATACAGTCAGGTCCATAAATATTTTGTACACAGGCACAATTTTTATTATTCTAACTGTTGACCAAAACATATTCAAGTTACAGTTATATAACAAATGTGGGCTTAAAGTGCACTCCCTGTGCTTTAATGTGAGGGTATTCTCATCACAATTGTAGTGAAAGTAAAGTGAAGTAAAGGTTAAGCAATTACAGCTCTTTAATATGTACCTCCCCCTTTTTTACAAGGGAGCTTAAGTAATTGGACAGTTGACTCAAAAGCTATTTCACAGACAGATGTGGGCTATTTCTTAGTTATTTCTAAGTTAACCAGGTAAAAGGTCTGGAGATGATTTTAAGTGTGCCATTTGCCTTTCCATCATGCAGACAAATAGCTCCCCATGCAGGTGAGACAGACAATTGTCAGGCTGCAAAAACAAAACAAAACAAATCCACCAGAGAGATGGCAGGAACATTCAGAATGGCAGGAACATTCAGAATGGCCAAATCAACCGTTTGGTACATGTTTAAGAGAAGACTTCACCAGATAAAATACAGCGGGCTCACCACAAGGTGCAAACAAGGCCAGAATTAGACTTGCGGAAATGACGATGCGACGAGAGGCTGGGGAGCGAGCACCGGCATTTCCCCGGAGGGTGTACCAGAAGCGACGCACGCCAGAAGGACGAGCTAATGCCAACGGAGCCACCACCCTCTCCCAATCGCGCCTCGCTGGCGGCTGTGCCGTCCATTTGAAGCCACCACGAGAGGCCGTCCGTGTACAGCCCTGTTGGACTCTGGAAGTGCGGTAAGCCTGGTCCAGTGCTCCCTGTTTCCCCCACGGATGGGAACCAAAGCCCGCCTCACCATCACCTGTGTCCATGGGGACACCCAGAACGTACCCACCTGGTGGGGGACTCTCTCCACGAGGACCAGCACCTGGCCACTGGAAGTAGGCGTAGTCAGGGACCTGCCCATGCCCATCCTGTTGGGAAGAGACTGGCCAGGCTTTGACCAACTGCTCACCCAAGTCACCTGCCCTGCCAGCCCTGCCGGGAACCACCATAAGAGGAAGAACTTCAGCCGAGGTCCCCGACGGCGCCCTGTCCTCCTGGCTTCGGACAGCGCCCGAGATGGTGAGTCCCCCCCCCCCAAAGTTCTAACCTTTTCTATGATGTGTTCCAGCAGGTGCGGGGTGGGGGAAATTTTATGAAGGAGCAGCTCGGGGATGATCGGCTGAAGCACTGCTGGAAGCAGGTGAGAGTGGTTGAGGGGAAAGAGGTCCAACCACCACCACACCCAACCCCACACTTCGTGATCCAGAATGGCCTGGTGTACTGTGTCGCGCAGCGAAGGGGGGTGGAGGTAAAGCTGTTGGTAGTCCCACGCACAAAGACACAGACAATCGTCGAGCTCGCCCATTCCCATCCTATGGCGGGCCACCTAGGGGGCGCAGAACACCACTCAACGAATCCGAGGCAGGTTCCATTGGCCCGGCATGGAGGCGGAGATCACGCAGTTTTGTCAGGCTTGTCCGGACTGCCAACGGACGTCGCCACAAACTCCTCCCCCAGCTCCGTTAATCCCGCTGCCCATCATTGAGTTGCCCTTTGAGTGGATAGGAATGGACCTTGTAGGGCCGCTGCCAAAGTCCGCCCAGGGACACGAACACATATTAGTCATCGTGGATTATGCGACCCGATACCCCGAAGCCATTCCACTGCGCAAAGCCACATCCAAGGCCATGGCCCAGGAGCTCTTCCTACTGTGCAGCCGGGTCGGCATACCCCGGGAGATACTGACCAACCAGGGCACCCCCTTCATGTCCCGGACGATGGCTGACCTCTGCCACCTCCTGAAGGTAAAGCAGCTTCGGACCACCGTGTACCACCCTCAGACCGATGGGCAGGTCGAAAGGTTTAACCAAACATTAAAGCAGATGCTCTGCCACGTGGCAGCGGACGACCGACGGGATTGGGATAAAATGCTGCCGTACGTCCTCTTCGGCATCCGGGAAGTCCCCCAGGCTTCCACAGGATTCACACCATTCGAGCTTCTGTTTGGGCGGCAGCCCCGTGGCTTGCTCGATGTCGCCAAAGAGGCCTGTGAGCAGCAGCCGACCGCCCATCGGACCACGATCGAGCATGTGAGGGAGATGAGGGAAAGGATCGACCGCATCATGCTCCGCGTCCGGGAACACCTGGCGGACGCCCAAGAAGCTCAATGTCGACGATATGACCTGGCGGCCCAACCACGGGAATTCCAGCCAGGTGATTACGTCCTAGTCCTCGTCCCAACAGCAGCGTCTAAATTCCTTGCCAAATGGCAAGGCCCATACATCATCGCGGAGAAAGTGGGGCCCGTGACTTACAGAGTACGCCAGCCGGGGCGCTGGAAGGAAAGCCAACTGCACCACATCAATCTCCTAAAGCGCTGGGAGGGGACGAGGACTCACCTGTCGGCCGCCCAGAAGACGGAGCTCCAACATCTGTTCGGTCAGTTCTCTGATGTGTTCTCCCCACGTCCCGGGCAAACCCGCCTGCTGCAGCATGACGTACACACACCGCCAGGGACCATTGTACGACAGCGGCCCTACCGAATCCCGGAGGCACGGCGACACGCAGTCAAGGGGAGGTACGAGAGATGCTGAAGCTAGGGATCATTGAGCCCTCCCGCAGTCCCTGGTCCATTCCCATAGTCATGGTCCCAAAACCGGAAGGCACCCTTCCAGTTCTGTAACGGCTTCCTCCGCCTAAACGAGGTCTCCGAATTCGATGGATACCCGATGCCCCGTGTCGATGAGCTGCTGGAGCGGCTGGGGAGAGCCCGGTTCATGTCCACGTTCGATCTCTAGCATGGACATGAACCGGGGCTATTGGCAGGTACAGTTAACGGAGACTGCCAAACCGAAGACCGCCTTCTCCACCCCCACTGGCCACTGGCAGTACCGGGTTCTCCCCTTCGGGCTGCAAGGGGCTCCGGCTACCTTCCAGCGGATGATGGACATCGTGCTGAGACCCCATCAAGCTTACGCCGCAGCCTACATCGATGATGTCATCATCCACTCGGAGACCTGGGAGGACCATCTGGAGCGGCTCCGGAGGGTGCTTCTCGAGCTGCGTCAGGCAGGGCTCACCGCCAACCCAAGAAATGCCACCTCGCCCTACCTAAAGCAAAATACCTCAGTTTCCAGGTGGGCCGGGGCCTGATCCGTCCGCAACAGGGAAAAGTGTCAGCCATTCTCTCTATCCCTTCTTATTGCAGACGGATGCATCCGACAACGGGTTGGGAGCCGTACTATCCCAAGCACAAGACGGTGAGGAGCACCCGGTGGTCTACATCAGCCGAAAGCTGTCCACAACAGAACAACGGTACGCAGCAGTGGAGAAGGCGGCGCTGGCCGTCAAGTGAGCAGTCCTGGAGTTGAAATACTACCTACTGGGACGGAAATTCACCCTCGTCACTGATCACGCCCGGTTACAGTCGATGGCCCGGGCTAAGGACACCAATGCCCGGGTGACGTGGTGGTTCCTGGCGCTCCAGGACTTCCACTTTGATGTGCGACATCGAGCTTGAACCGCCAACACCAATGCAGATGGACTCTCCCGCCTGTGGACAGCTTTCGCAGGTCTGTCAGGTACTCTTCCTCCCCCAGCCCCCACCTCCCCCCTCGCCCGAGGAACCAGGACGGCGCTTAGGGGGCGGGGGTGTGAGCCATGTCCCGGGCACCTATCAGCGTCACCCTGGCAACGAGGGAGATTCACCTGCACGCGATCACAGCCGGCTGATCGGTCCCAGCTGAAGCGGATGAGAAGAGGACCATAAAAGCTGCGCCTAAGGGTGACACAGGGAGAGAGGATCTCCAGACGACAGAAACTAATGTTGTGTCTCTTGTCCCTCCAGAAAGCTGCGGATCGACCAGCCCGCCACCCGAGCACAGGACACCAAGTCCCATTGCACTCAGCCGGCCGGCAAACAGGATCACGTGGCACTGAGGACGAGCACCTGACACTACTGGCAACGTCACGGTTTAAAAGCACCTGTCAATAAATACACCCTCCGGGGCTTCACTTTTGCACTAAACCCTGTCGTGTGATTCTTCAGCCCGTGACAATATATATACTAGAAAATGCAATACATCTATCATGAAAATAGTTGTAACATTTGTTAGTGGTTACTATAACCTTTAATTAGACAATAGTGAGTAATATGATTAATTAAATGAGGACACCAATAAATAATACGGCATGGCTTTGTGTCAACAATATACAAAAAACAAGATAAAATATTAATAATACCAAAAATTTTGTGAATTATACGTTTTGCTATTTATCTAATGAAAACTGCATTAAACTACACACCGTCACCTTTAAATTTTTCTGAATATTAAAATAAAATCTTACTTGTTTGGTAGTAATCATACACTTTGACCACTGCTGGCTTGAGATTCTTCACTGGAAGAACCTGTTTCATTTGCATCTTATAATTCATAGAAATATGTTTTGGAATCTGCAAGAGGATAAACAAAAAATACATATATACAGTACCATTCATGGAAATTATGGAATACATGTTAATTATATAAATGTTATTATTTACTTACCTCTGTTAAATAAACTATGACATGGTCTTCTTTTGTGTCAACCCGCTCCACATACTTCTGAGCAAGGACTTCTGAACTAATTGACGTTGTAAGCTATAGGGAAAATAGAATTGCTAATGTGAAAATATGATGATGATGAATAGGTGTTTTTTCAGTTTTTGCTAATTAAAGCTATCATGAAAAAAAAAACAGTAGTAAAAATGTGTAAAAAAAAATGTGTGTCTTCTTAATGCACAATAACTTTATACACCTGAACTCACCAATGATGTGTCAGCTGTGAATCCTGATAAAAGTTTAATATCCACAATGAGCATGTTAGTCGTCTCCTGGGGACCATGATATCTTTAAAAGATAAATGTACTGCCCTGATTTAATGCTTATTATGATTTTAAATTTATCCAAGCAATTATAGAATTTTACAACTAAGATTGTCAAAATTTTTAGGCATTAAATAAAGAGGTATCTATATATAATAAAAGAAACAGTAGCTATAAAAAAATCTAAATCTGTTTTTACTTGACATTGAAGTTCAAAAGGAAATTTTGTCCCAGTGTTTTGGAATCTTCCTCAATCTTTGCATCAATGCTCAGTGTTTTAGCTTCAGTAGGAGTGGGAATGTTGTAGAACTGAGTTACCTGAGAATGTCAACATTAAAAGAAAAAACAGCAGCAAAATGTTAAGAAAGAAAAGAGAGCGACTGAGTCAATGAAGCTGAATGCACTACAGACCTGCAGAGACACACAGGCTGAGCCATTCACTTCAATGCTGTATTTGGCTGGGACGTCCTGCAGCTGCTTCTCCTGGTACAGTAACTTATTGTCCTGATTGACATCAAAGAGGTGAGTGTCTGCTGCTGACTGTACAGTCACTGTGCTGGAGCCGTCAGAGCTGAACACTTTGGTGGCGTACAAAGACAGAGCCTGAAGAGCCACCACTGTGTCCTGTGGTGGAAAAATTCATTTAACATTGCTTCTGTATATATAAGCATGTGTTTTCTTTTCTTTACTGTGTGGGCTCAGAAGGGTGATGCCTGGGGGGGAAAACAGATGTCTGAGAATGACCTGAGGGGGTCATTGGGCCATATAGTGGGGGGATGATGTCTGAGGATGACCTGAGGGGGTCACCTAAGTCCTAAATGTGTGAGAAACAGCCCATAGAGAGTGTTCCTTGTTATGTGTGGAAATTTACAGCTGCTGAAACTGTGTAACCTTGGAAGAGCAGAGGTATATAAGGTGGAGGACTGCCCTCTTCCTGGGTCGGTTTCACTCTGCAGGAACTCAAGTGTTGCTGTATGACTGTCTGACCTTCTTTGCAAAGAATAAAAGCTTTCTTTTTAATTATACCTGAGAATGAGTCTGTCTCTTATGCTGATGAGAGTTGATTTAAATTTTGCCACGACAGTCCTGAGAAATAAATGTGTTCAGTAATGTGTCTTTTACCCATTATTCAGCAATCATGTGTTTGATTTGAGCAGTCTGAGTCACCTGTGTGGAGGAGAATCCTCCATAGGCATTCTGCTGCTTAACAAGCCAGCTGACAATCCTGTTAGCAAAGCCCAGATCAGCTGTAGTGAGTGAATCAGCAGAGAGAACAGCTAGCAGCACATATGAGCTGATCTCCACTGCCAGTGAATCAGAGTCATCAGCAGATGCAGACTGAGACCAGTGTAGACGAGACCCTTTAGGACACATGGGCAAAAGAGACATGGTAACTCAAAAAAAATAAAAAAGGTGTATACATATATATATACATACATACATACATACACACACACACACACACACACACACAGGTCCTTCTAAAAAAATTACCATATTGTGATAAAAGTTCATTATTTTCCATAATGTAATGATAAAAATTTTACTTTCATATATTTTAGATTCATTGCACACCAACTGAAATATTTCAGGTCTTTTATTGTTTTAATACTGATGATTTTGGCATACAGCTCATGAAAACCCAAAATTCCTATCTCAAAAAATTAGCATATCATGAAAAGGTTCTCTAAACGAGCTATTAACCTAATCATCTTAATCAACTAATTAACTGTAAACACCTGCAAAAGATTCCTGAGGCTTTTAAAAACTCCCAGCCTGGTTCATTACTCAAAACCGCAATCATAGGTAAGACTGCCGACCTGACTGCTGTCCAGAAGGCCATCATTGACACCCTCAAGCGAGAGGGTAAGACACAGAAAGAAATTTCTGAACGAATAGGCTGTTCCCAGAGTGCTGTATCAAGGCACCTCAGTGGGAAGTCTGTGGGAAGGAAAAACTGTGGCAAAAAACGCTGCACAACGAGAAGAGGTGACCAGACCCTGAGGAAGATTGTGGAGAAGAACCGGTTCCAGACCTTGGGGGACCTGCGGAAGCAGTGGACTGAGTCTGGAGTAGAAACATTCAGAGCCACTGTGCACAGGCGTGTGCAGGAAATGGGCTACAGAAAAGCAGCACTGGACTGTTGCTCAGTGGTCCAAAGTACTTTTTTCGGATGAAAGCAAATTTGGCATGTCATTCGGAAATCAAGGTGCCAGAGTCTGGAGGAAGACTGGGGAGAAGGAAATGGTCTGGGGTGCCATGTCAGCTGCTGGTGTTGGTCCACTGTGTTTTATTTTGGAGAATTTCATGCTTCCATCTGCTGAAAAGCTTTATGGAGATGAAGATTTCGTTTTTCAGCACGACCTGGCACCTGCTCACAGTGCCAAAACCACTGGTAAATGGTTTACTGACCATGGTATTACTGTGCTCAATTGGCCTGCCAACTCTCCTGACCTGAAACCCATAGAGAATCTGTGGGATATTGTGAAGAGAAAGTTGAGAGACTTAAGACCCAACACTCTGGATGAGCTTAAGGCCACTATCGAAGCATCCTGGGCCTCCATAACACCTCAGCAGTGCCACAGGCTGATTGCCTCCATGCCAGGCCGCATTGAAGCAGTCATTTCCGCAAAAGGATTCCCGAACAAGTATTGAGTGCATAACTGAACATAATTATTTGAAGGTTGACTTTTTTTGTATTAAAAACACTTTTCTTTTATTGGTCGGATGAAATATGCTAATTTTTTGAGATAGGAATTTTGGGTTTTCATGAGCTGTATGCCGAAATCATCAGTATTAAAACAATAAAAGACCTGAAATATTTCAGTTGGTGTGCAATGAATCTAAAATATAAGAAAGTTTAATTTTTATCATTACATTATGGAAAATAATGAACTTTTATCACAATATGCTAATTTTTTGAGAAGGACCTGTATATAAATAAAACAACTATCTTACCTTCTGAAATAGCAACATCCTCCAGTTTCTTGAAAAGCTGCTGTCGAGTGTCTGTGTCTTTAGCCAGACTGAAGGTGTAGGCGAGCAGAGCAGTGGTGTAAGTGTTTTTGACATCCTCAATGACAGACCTCAAGCAGGACAAACCTTTACTGACGACAGGATCCTGAGACAAAAACAGAGAAACAGCAGCTGGGAGCGTAATTTTTCTGAGTTTATATTGTGTTTCCTGTAGATGAACTTACTGTTACTGGAGTTTCTAGTTCAAGTAGTGATGCAGTAATGTAGGCTGTGATAGTCACATTATCATTCACTCCACCCTGCAGTTTATATTAGAGGAACATTAAGTAAAACATTTTTGTTACAGATAGATTGTTTCTGTGATAATGTTTAGTGACCAATAGCACACCTTCATTCTGTTGTTGAACAGTCTTCCCTGTTGGATAAAACAGCCGTCTGAATCCCGTCTGCTTATTAACCATTCCTTTGCACTCTGAATAATTTGTGGATCAATAAATATGTATTTCTGCGCTTTTCCAAAAGACCTCAGGACAAAGGCAGTCAACCTGGTGTTTTAAAGTTTTAAATTAAATAATATAATTAGTTGTTTGAGTTGATTAAATCTGTACATAAATTATTGAAACTAAATACCACCTATCTGCTTACTATTTTAACTTTGTAACTATTTCGAAAAAAGTGAGAGTAAAAAGTTACAAATATTTACCATGTATTCTCATCTCCATGTCCAAATGTGCTGTATCCACCACTAGTATGTCTGTAGTTCAGTTGTCTCTGGTATCCTGTTAAGTTTGATAGTGATTAAATGTTTAGGTTGATTAAGTGTGTCTGACGTCAAAAGTATCAAGACTTATTTTCTTGACCTGACTCATTTCTCTCACCACTCTTAAGGAAGCCGGTGGCTCTCTCTCTGATGGCTGAAGTGAGCTGCTCTGTGTCTTCCAGATACTGCAGAATGTAAATATTGGGAGAAAGAATAGCCATGTTTTGTTCTCCACAGCCGTACGGCATCTGTAGTAATCCGTGAAGATTTGTCAATGCACGACCCAGTATGTCCCCTTAAAACCAAACACCATTGAAACTGATTACATTTTAAAAACCCAAACACAAACTCCTCATTTCTGCTTGTGTATGTAAATGTTACCAATGACAGAAACAGAGGATCTGGCTGATCCCTTTATCACATCTTTAGGAAGATTCAGATCCACTTCCTCTGTGAGACTGTCACCTATGAACCAGAGAGACAGAAACACATTAGTGATCAGCAGAGAAACACTATGATGCTAAATATTGTCTGCAGACAAACCCTTTGGACACAGTAACCAGCTGTAGGTCTCTGTCTTCTCAGTTCCTTCAGCCTGCAGCATAAAACAGTAACATCAACACATCATACTGACATAAGCAGCATTAGGATCATGAAGAAATGACGTCTGAGAGCTGTTTGACGTGCACTGACCTGCACAAGCAGACTTCGTGTGACTGTGTCAATGCGTCCTCTCTCTGGCACGCTCACAATCTCATTGTCACACACAGTCTGGGACGACTCAGCCTCTGCACTGACTGTAATATTCAAGACTCCTACAACACAAGACATGTACGTGAAGATACAAACATACACAAACACCGAGAAACAATGATTCAGACTGGAAAACTCACCAAGAACAGAAGGAGTGAGGATCCATTTAAAGGTTTTTGTTCCATTAGCACACAGACAGGATGAATACTGTTCCTCAGAGGAGGCTTTGAGAGTGTAGTCTGAGGAAGGAGCTGGAGTCACTTTAACCTGTCAATCAAACACACATGATTAGTGGCAGATTTGATATGATTGGATAAGACTGAGTCTGAAGTCTCACCATGATGCACTTGGACAGATAGTTGAAGACAGTGGCCTTCAGCTCAAAGATCTCCCCACGGATGATGGAGTAAGGCAGAGAGAGCTCCAGGAAGAAGGGCTGGAAAACTGTCAGCTGAGCAGGAGGAGCCAGACCCAGACCTTTGGAGGACAGACAGAAGGCCTCCGTCTCCCAAGAGGTGATGGTGTCAGGAACCGTGACAAGAACCTGAGCTGATCCAGAGTCTCTGTGTTGATATTACAAAAGTATTTGATTGGCCTTTTAAGATGCTGTTTTGCTTTTACAACATTCAGCACAGATATAAAACACTGACTATCTGATTCACAGTAGGTCTCTAGTTTGTCTAATTTTCATCAATCTGAATGAATCTAATGAAAGTTGTGTTTATATGAATCTAAAACAGTCCAATTCACACATTCATTTACATGTGAATTTATATATTCTTAGACTGTAAAAAATGAATCATTGGTCTTGTAATTTTCATTAAAAAAAAAATTAAGGTGATAATTAAAAATAATGTGTGGATTTCATTAAAGAAATTGTGATTCAGTGTTGTATAGAAAATGTTGAAGACTTTTTACTTATAAAACCTATTTGTGCACTGTAAGTCGGTTAAGATAAAGGCGTCTGCTAAATGCATAAATTTATTTATTTTAAGAGAATTAGCTCAATTAGGTGATTGTTAGTTCCCAGCATGCTTTGCATATGGATGGATATGGGGAGTACATCTGGAAATTAAATGCTATTTTATGTTTTTGAGAGAAGGGAAGGATCTATTATTGTTTAATGTTCAGTTATGTTTGACAATTGTAATAGTTTCTGTTACATTGAAGTTTCCATTGCACAGTGCTATCGTTACCACTGTGCAGATGAGTAGAGCTTATGGTTATGGATAATACTCCTCTAAGACATCAATCCTTGTTTAATGAGCAGTAGCTTTGCTAGTATTAGTGCAGTACTTTTCCAGTATTTCAAGTATTTTCCCGCTTAAGCTGTTTTGCTGTATACAGTATTGCAAATGTATAAAATAACAAAATACAAACAGACCTCACTCAAAATTACAGACTTTTTTTAAGAATACATTTAAAATGAATGAAAACATTTCCCTAATTGTATTAAATTAATTGTGTCAGAGATTAATTAATTTAGGCGATTTCACATAATTTATTCAGGTAAAATCCATTAAAAAAAAATCAAGCCTGAAAAAATACTCAAAAATATTATGTGTAACATTGTTACCTAGTAATTAGCTCATTACATTTTTTAAAGTGTAACAAAAACTCATTGGACGTGCAGTGCCAAGAGAAGCATTACAGTTATTGTGGTTTTAGTATGATATTAAATGATGTTGACAGTTGACAATATTGTCACTAACCCAACTGCAGCAAGTTGCCAAATCCATGTTTCAGGAAAGAAAGTACGAACTGTCACTTCAACTGAAGAGTCTCCCTCATTCATATTCAAATCCATTTCAGAATCATATGATATTGAATCACCAACTGAAATAAAGCACAGGTAAAGATGTGACACTTGAATCAGGACATGTAGCAATTTAGTACACAAATACTCTATATCACATTATATACTTTCTGAAATATCTAAACTGTATTCTGTGTTCACAACATTAAACCCTAAAATATGTTATTTTACAATGACACCATTTTCCCTTTTATTGTTTATACTGTAACTATTTATTTCAATTTTTTGTAATATACATTATAAATTTAAATGTAATATAAATTTAAATCTGCTTTTTTAAATCATGGGGCCAATTAATAATTTATACATAAAGAAGTTGAATCGAACAAAAATGTAAATGAAAAAAGTGTAAAAAAAGAAAGAAAAAAACTAACTGTTTGGATTCTAACTTATCAACAGTGTTGTGGGTAACGCGTTACAAAGTAACGCGTTAGAGTACTCTAATTACTTTTTTCCTGAAATGTGTAACTTAACGCGTTAGTTTCGTGCGTAAGTAATCAGTAACTTCGTTATTTTTTTTTTTTTAAGTAAGCCGTTATTTTAAGGAAAGGAAAATCCCGACTGCAGCCTGCTTTTTGTCAGACAGTAGTCCTAGGTCTACTGTGCCACCTGCGGATGTATCAGCGGAGCCGAAACTCTGTGATCGTAAAGTCAATGGCTGTGATGCATCTGTGCCCTGCGCCTGACCCTGTGTGTGTGTGTGTTTTTTTTTTTTTCGAACTCCCGTCTAGATGGCAGAGAGGACAGCGTTTGGTTTATGGAAGTACGCACATTATTTTCAATTTGTCAACGAAAAAGAAAAGAACATAACGGTAAAATGCACACTCTGTGAGTGACACTTTAATAATAATTAGTTCGGCTATTAAGCGATTTGTCATTTGCCTGTGTGGCAGTGAAGGATTTAATTCGGTCGGTTTGTTATCATTTTTGTTTGACAGGCAGCTGTTAATTTCTGTTAGATCTTTGGCTGGCTGGTTGTTCATCATTTCTAAATGGATTTAAATCTGCACGCCTGTTTAAGGTTGTGTTTACAAGTAAGCATACTTGTACTTTGATAACTGCATTATTTAAAGTTAAAGAAAAATCAGGAGTTATCTTGTGGTGCTCATAATATACAGTAGCCTAGACTACCCGGGCTGGGTAGGTGCGAATTTTGATTAATAATATGTTCTGTGATAATAAATAAATAAAACGCCATGTGGAATGGCCGATTGCTGACTGTCTTTCCTGTTATTGTTATCCTGCAGTGTTAATTAAGTCGGATGACTGACGTTATTCATTGTCGGGAGTCACGACTTTTAGGTGCATTTAAAGGGGCCGGGGGCTGTGTCTGTCATGTGTGAGCCGCTGCAAACGGCTTTTAATTTTTGGTAACGCATGAGTACTCTAACGCGTTACTTTTATGAATAGGTAACGCTGTATCATAACTGATTACTTTTAATTGATGGTAACGTTGTAACCTAACTAATTACTTTCCAAAGTAACTATACCCAACACTGCTTATCAAATAGTATGAAGGGCCTTCCAAGCCATAATTCATTCTGGCACTCTCACACACTTATATTCTACTTTCACATACCGCATTTTCCGGACTATAAGTCAAACTTTTTGCATAGTTTGGCTGGTCCTGTGACTTATAGTCAGGTGCGACTTATTTATCAAAATTAATTTGACATGAACCAAGAGAAAACATTACCGTCTACAGCCGCGAGAGGGCGCTCTATGCTGCCAGAGATGCTGCTCAGTGCTCCTGTAGTCTACACTGAGCAGGATAGAGCGTCCTCTCGCGGCTGTAGACGGTAATGTTTTCTCTTGTTTCTTGGTTATAAATAAATGCGACTTATAGTCCAGTGCAACTTATATGTGTTTTTTTCCTCGTAATGACGTTTTTTTGGAGTAATGCGACTTATACTGAGGTGTGACTTTGGCTATAGTCCAAAAATATGGTACATATATTTTTGCATGGACACACATTCTCCTTTCACATTTATATATTCTTGGATTCACACACATACATTCTCCTTACAAATACATATATTCTTGCATTCACACACATACATTCTCCTTACATATACTTATATTTCTACTCTCACACACACATTAATTCTCCTTTCACATACATACATATGCACACATACGTGTATATAATGTATGTATATGCGAGAGAGAGTATAGTGGAAACAGAGACAGTATAGTGGAAACAGAAGGAGTATAGTGGAAACGTAAGGCGTTTAGATGAAACGGAATACGTTTAGTTGAAACAGGGTCACTGGGACAGGTCTTGATCAGCATGGCTGAGGTAGATGAGGCAGCCACAGAAGTATTTCAGCAAGTTATCTGGGTTTAAAAATAAATAAATAAATATTATCATCGTTACATGGCCTCGTCCTTTGAGCGAATTGTGATTGAGGACACTGTAACACCAATGAGCGGATGGTATTCAACCATCTGTTCCATATTAATGAATCCTGACCCTTTGACACATTCTACACTCAAAGACCAGAATGTGAATTAAAGAAAAAACAAGGACCTTCGTTTTACAACCCTCTTACAACATAACTCACCACCCTGGGCGCCGCCATGACGGCAATGTCCTGGCGTGGATGAGAGTTATAACGCCTTGGAGACTATCCAGAGATGCGATATCGAACTTCAAAAGGGAAGACAAAACCCTTTTTGATCACACATTCCAGCGAAACAGACGCACCCACACTCAAAAGACGCACACACATTCAAAAACAGGCACAAGCATTTTTGGCTAGCCCATGGACCTTTTTACTTAAACTACCTCTAAATGTATTTTAATGTCTCCCTTTTTGTGCTCAAAAGTATGTATGTGGCATAGTGGAATATATGAATGCTACTGTGTGTTTAATGCAAACTTTATATGCATTTAGTTAAGAATAACTCTGTATCTCTGTATACGGGATTGGTAAAATCATAGTTCTTGGTGTCTGTATAATCGTAAAAACACGACTGTAACGAATCTTGATAGCAAATTACAAAAAGATGCATTGTTTCAGAGGAACGATCTTGCTTAAGAAATTTTTTTAATTTTTTCATTGCCATAAATTAGACCAGTGGGGGGAGATCAGCAAACAAAGAAGATTTTTCCCGCCTCAGTTTGTTTACACTTCATTGGCTCATACTGAAAAATAGGTGTAAACCTGGTTTTACGTCAAAGCTCAGGGAAACCTGTATTCTGGGCATTCCGCCAGAGAGAAAAGAGGATTCCCAGCTTTGCAACCGGACTTCAAGAAGTTCTCCGTTTATTCTTCTTTAATTTTCGTTTCTTTATTGTTTCTTTAAGTTCTCCGTTTATTCTTCTTTACTTTTCGTTTCTTTATTTAGTTTTTCTTTATTGTCTTCGGATATTTGACTTCATTCAATTGTTTTCACGAGCCAAACAAACTTAAGTCTAATCATCTTTTGGCAAAGTTTACCTTCGCGTTAACCATCGAGCTCACGCATCATCTGCTCTTGAAAGAACCGCGGTGAGGCCGCACGGATGGACAATTTGAGCGCAGCTACACACAAGAGCCAGATCAAAGCAAGTACTTTCTTATATCGCAACTAAAATTGCTGTTTAAGGTTGTCTAGCCTATTCCATGTTTGTGAAATTATTCAATGACTTGGGGTCTCTTGGAAAGTTAACTGTTTGAAATTGCCAAGCTGAGATTGGTTTTCACTTTCACTTTCTCTCCCTCTCTTTATCTCTCTCTCTCATTTATCTCATTATTATTCTTGTTCGTTTACCTTGTTTAAATTGTATTTTCGTTTTGCTATATAATCATATTTACTCCGTGTGAATTGTAGTTATGTACTCTTTAGTCTGTTTTTATTAAATCCTATAATTTGCTTGAATTGAATTGTTTTATTGCTCATTGAGATCGAAGTCCCTGAATCGTGTGATCTACGCTACGAGCTTTGTTTTATATGAATTAATTTCAGTAATCTTAGTAGTACAGACACAGCAAATATTGTTTTTTCCTGGTCAGAAGATTAATATTTCTTGGAGTTTGTAAGAAGGGTATTTTTATTGAATTTTGATAAGGAAGTCTAGCTTCCAGTTTGCTGGACGAACAGATTGTCTAGAGTAACTTAAATTAATTCTAGTAAAGGTTACCTTTAAATGATTAAATATTCCCTCTTTGGGTAATTTAATATTTGTAAGCAATAAGCACGTTATATTCATAGACTCATGAATATTCACTTCATTTGAGTTAATTATTCCCCAGAAAGTGATTGTTGCTACAACACTGGCTCAGCCTCAGTCGTGTTAGCAGATAGACGTATTATAATTAAGCGCCCAAGTGTTTTATTTTTTTATTTATTTTTTCACTTAATTTAGGAAGTGAATTAAGTGGGAGGTTGCAAGTTAGGGACAGCGATATCTTTATATTAATTCAAATCATAATTATGTAATTAGGGTGAGGTTAATATGGATGTATTTCTGAGGAGAACTGACTGTCTTCAGAAAAGTTTCGATGGCATTTTCTTTTTCCTCTTAAATACAATACACCTCTTATTTGTTAAATACACATTAAAGGAGTGTTAATTAGCGCAGCTCTGCATGCAGCAATAACTCAGTGCTAGACTACTGTTCTACAAGCGCCACCTGCTGTCAGAGATTGAATTGGCATTTTCATCAAAATCAGAAAGAGCTTTATTGCCAAGTGTTTACACACAGAATAAAATTTGTCAGGAGTTTCCAGTACAGAAAGTACAAACATAGTGCAGAAACACATATAATTAAGGTAATAAAACTAATAATAATAAATAGTAATAATAAAATATTCATTCATAAGTGCATCCTTAACTTAAATGGTTCAGGTCATACTTAGAAGGGAGAGGCTATTATGTGAGTCTAGGAGAGCATAAGTCTAAGTGGACGTCCATGACATGCAGAGTCCCACAAGGCTCAATTCTTGCACCGCTCGTTTAACCTGTATATGCTTCCACTGAGGCAAATAGCTATGCTGATGATACCCAGATTTACCTAGCCTTATCTCCAAATGACTACAGCCCCATTGACTCCCTCTGCAAATGCATTGATGAAATTAATAATTCTGGATGTGCCAGAACTTTCTTCAGTTA
Source organism: Carassius gibelio (assembly GCF_023724105.1). NCBI lineage: Eukaryota > Metazoa > Chordata > Actinopteri > Cypriniformes > Cyprinidae > Carassius > Carassius gibelio. Next base: position 14,405,219 of record NC_068410.1, on the reverse strand, counting down.
AACAAGGAAAAAACTGAAGTCATTGCATTTGGAAACAAAGATGAAGTTCTCAAGGTGAATGCATTCCTTGACTCTAGGGGTCATACAACTAAAAACAAGTCAGGAATCTTGGTTTGATTCTGGAGACAGACCTTAGTTTCAGTAGTCATGTCAAAGCAGTGACTAAATCAGCATACTATCATTTAAAAAACATTGCAAGAATTAGATGTTTTGTTTCCAGCCAAGACTTGGAGAAACTAGTACATGCCTTTATCACCAGCAGGGTGGACTATTGTAATGGGCTCCTCAGCCTCAGCGTCCTTCCCAAAAAGACCACTAGACAGCTGCAGCTCATCCAGAACGCTGCTGCCAGGATTCTGACTAGAACCAGAAAATCTGAGCATATCACCCCAGTCCTCAGGTCCTTACACTGGCTTCCAGTTACATTTAGGATTGATCTTAAAGTACTTTTACTCGTTTATAAGTCACTAAATGACCTAGGGCCGAAATATATTGCAGATATGCTAACTGAATATAAACCTAACAGAGAACTCAGATCACTAGGATCAAGTCAGTTAGAAATAACAAGGGTTCACACAAAACAAAGGGAGTCCGCCTTTAGTTACTATGCTGCCCGCAGTTGGAATCAGCTTCCAGAAGAGATCAGATGTGCTAAAACACTAGTCACATTTAAATCTAGACTCAAAACCCATCTGTTTAGTTGTGCATTTATTGAATGACCACTGTGCTATGTCCAAACTGATTGCACTATATTTTTACTGTTTTATTTTATATAAAATCATTTTCTAACTGTTTTTAAATTGATTTTAAGTAAACGTTTTAATCATTTTAAAAGTTTTAAAATTGCTTGTTTTATTTTTTTTTCTTATTTTTCATGATTATTTTACTTTCTTTGATGTAAAGCACTTTGAATTACCATTGTGTATGAAATGTGCTATATAAATAAACTTGCCTTGCCTTGCCTTGCCTTGCCTTAACTGGAATAGTTAGACCTACCTGAAAGACCTGAAAAAGCATGGTTCATTTCAGTTTTATCTTTGAACTATTGTACCTATCGGTGCAAAATGGTTATTATTTATTACAATACAATGTTGCAGTCAACAATGAAAACAATAATTCTAATTGATTGATTGATTGATTGTGGCAAGTACTGTGAAAATTTTGTCAGGGCAAGTAAAGAAATTCAAACCACTGACCGAACCGGACAACTAGTAAATTTCCTTAGCCTAAAGCCCTGTAAATACCATCAGTGTCTTAACACTTTACACAGATCTGTAGAACACATAGGTTAGATAACAATATTCTAAAGTTAAAAACTTAAAATATGTACTTGAAAAGAAAACAGGATGATGTTGAATAGCACAACTGTAAAACTGTGAAGAAGAGCTGAGTCTTGCACATGTATTTCCTGGTCTGAGAGTGACTTCCTGCTTAAAAAGGACAGTAATTGATACCAAAAAAAGGTAAAAAATATATGAATGTAAAAGGAGAATATGTGTGTGTGAGAGTAGAAATGTATGTATGTGAAAAGAGAATGCAAGTGTGTGAAAGCAAGAATATATGCATGTGAATGGAGAATGTAAGTGTGTGAGAGTCCCAGAAGGAATTATGGCTTGTATGGCCCCTCATAAAATAGTTTGAAGAAACAGATACACGGTCAAAATAATAAAAAGTATAATAATAAGTAAAATAAGAATATAAAAGCCAGCAAACTAAACTTTAACATGTTATCTTCATACATTTACACTTTTCTCACAGAATAAATGGGCCTTTACATTTTGGGTGGTGCAGCTCTTTCGAGCAGTTCTTTGATGTCACAAATTTTGAAAACTGCTGATTTTACAGATCAGACAACTGTCACGATTATCACTTAACAAATAAAGAGTCATACATATGTGCTTTTGCAGTGAAAAATTGGTTAATAATGGTGAATTCCAGTCATATTAAATTATTGAGAGCAAATGTATGTCTGAATGAACACATACATATATACAGTAACAAATATTACCTGAATAATAATCAAAGGCCATATATGTTGGACACAGAGAGACTCGCACAGCCAAATTTGTTGCCATTTTCATACCCACACTCTGTCCAACAATGATGAACCACATGTAACAGAAAAAAATAAATTAAAAATAGTTGTAGCTCTCAGATTAAGAGGTATTTTAAGCATATGCATTGGTATATTTATGCATGTAGTTACTCACCTAATCTACTGCAGTTACACATATTAATCCATTTGTTACCTTTAAGGATTCATAGGCTTTGTCAGCTTGATGGGGTTTCATATCCAGACACTCCTCCTCACCATCTTCAACGCTGTAAGGATAATCTGATACTGATTGTACTGGCAGCATATTGAAGATCTGTGATGAGAGCACATCCACAATAAATAACCATCATCTCTAGAGTCTACTAACTGTTGTACACACGACAGTTTTAATTATAGCAAAAGAAAAAAGTAATCTCTTGGCCTATAACAAAATCCTCCATACTTCTATTTCGTGACCGATGTTTTGTTTTGTGCTCTGCTCTGTTCTTCCACATTCTGTGTTTACCTACATCCTACATCATCCGCTAAAACGCCACTCTTTTTTTGAACAAATGTACAACACCGGAAGCTAGAGATTACGGTTTATAAAGTTATAAATATGGATATTTTTCTTATACAAATGCATCGATTCACTTCAGAAGGCCTTTATTAACCCACCGGAGCCATGTGTAGTACATTTTATGATGAAATGGATGCACTTTATTTTGCGTAAAAATTGTAACCTTTAAACAATAATGGTGAACATATTAGACACTAGCATCTTAAAGCCTTTACACCTTGTCAGTATCCAGACGATTTCCTGACTCCAGGATCAGGACGCTCTGATCTACAGCACTGAGGCCGCACAGTGAACCAGGCTCAGCTGAGAGATGGAGAGTGTTTTTCTCACCAGGAACTGCTCTAGCAGGAGAAAACTGCAGAGAAACCTGTGACGACAACAGTAGGGTGAGTCATTTCAGTATTAAATCAGAATGACCATGACTGTGTAAATGGGCAGATTTTTTTTCAGGGTGCTTTAAAAAATAATGTATACCTTGTTTTTGAAACACTTTTCAATGTCAAATGTTGTGCTACGAGCAACAACATTTTCACTGGGCAGAACACAGTAGGCCAGAATCTGCACTGCAGGAGCTAGATCTGCACCAACAGACAGTTTGAATGACATTGTGCCACTTGCTGCTCCATTAGAAGACTTGACTTCAACCTTCTCATATCCATGATGAACGATCACTCCTCTGGACAAGACCTGAAACAGACAGATGACACTCCAATGACAAACTGACCAGTGCAGCCAGTTAATACTGTTAATAAACAATGAATTCATCAGTGTATCAGTGTACATTCTGCACATTCTCACCATATAGACAATGTCAGTTTTGAAGTCTTTAGCAGTCTCTCCAATAAAATAATACTTGATGGTCACTGTAAACTCAGCATCACACTTTAATGGTTGCTCAATGTTTTCTATGATTAGTTCACTTAATGATGGGGTGTATGGAGTGGCAGACTGGAAAAGATGAACTGTTTTTCTGTCCGTAGAAAAGGAAGGTGTTTTGTAACCATCATAATGAAACGTTGGATACACAATTGCCTGGAAAAAAAGAAAAAGAATGCGCCAATATTTTCATGTTATCAAAATATTAACTGATCAAACACTTGTTGGATGAGCAGCAACTGTCATACCATCAGATTAATGTCTTCTTTAGGAAGACTAGATGTATTAAGAGAGAAGCTGGCCAGTCCATCGCTGTCTGTAGTGAGATTTAGGAGCATATTTGAGGACCAGGTTCCCCCCAAAAGATAAACTACTTTGTTTTGTATTGGTGCGCCTTTGAAATTTGAGAGTTTGATCTGTTTAAAAATAAGATTTTGAAGGAATGAATGATTCTGTACATATCAATCAATGCTGTTAAACTGAGACAACATGATTTTAGACTTACTTTTCCTTCTATAACTGATCCATGTTCATATGTTTTGGGCAGGTCAGTAAGTGTGCATTTGCCGATTTCATAAGTGAGAGAAATAGTTTCTGATTTTGTCATGGTAATCCCTATGAATTACAAATATATGGAGTGTGAAACTTGCATTTTAATGAAATAATATTTTAAAATTAATTTCAGTTATTAATAGTTCACCTGTTCCTTCTTCTGTGACTGTTGCTTCAACATGAAGATAATTTTCTAGTTCATCCTCATATGTGGAGTTTAAAAAGGCAGATAGATCTAAGGTATGGATGGCACAGCCTGTCCTTTTCATCTAATGGAAATGAATGAACACAAACACAATACCTTAGAGTAATTTAATAATCTGGATTTAGGAAATAAATGCCACATGCCACTTTTGGTACTGCACTGACAAACCTCAGTGGTTTCATTCACACATATTGGACTGTGTTTATCACCCCAGTAAGAGTAGGGTGGAATATCAAGACACACTTTCACCCATGATTTACCAGATAAAGGCTGCCCGTATGTGTATCTGTAAAACATGTACAAGTCAAAGATGGACTTTATGCTTTTAATATGTTTAAGTTAAGATGCTACTTACTTTGCACAAACTTCAACTGCCATTGACTCATCATCTATACTCACTGTCTTCGGTGCCGTCACAGTAACTTCAAACTTAGGCAAAACTATGAAAGTGGATGAAAGTTATAGATATTATTAATTGCATCATGATTTTTTTTTTCTGAAACTTGTCCCATGCCAATAATGCAAATAATTTGTTATGACTTACCATATTTTTTCACCTCAAAATCATGTGATATCATCCTGTCACCAATGTAAGCCTTCAGTTTGTATATGCCTTGACAGCCTTCCGGGTTTAATTCATAAGAACGCTGCAAAATCCACCTTGTTGAAGAAACATTTGTCCATTGACCAATTCTGTTACCTTTACTGTCCTATTTAATACCAAACACAAAGTGAAGTTAGTAACAGCCAACTACACATATTCTGCCCAAAAAATAAGAAATGCATAATTACCAGGGTTGCCATGTTTTCACAATAATGCTAAAATTATTATTATTATTTTTTTTTTTTTTTTTTTTTGCGGGTTAAATTCACATGCCAGGGGAACCCAGCCCAAAAAATTGAATTTAATGTCAGGTATTGGTGTCACTTAAACCCGCAAAAAAGAAAAGCAACCCACAAGTGTTAAAATACCTGGCAACATTGATAATTACGGAAAACACAATAACTGCAAAAATAAAAGTCAGTGTTGTGCTTGTCATGAATACAGAAGGTTTGTGTTCTTACCTCAAGTATCACTCTACTATACTGTAAGAAAAGCAAAGTGTAATTAAATAATTGGTAAAACTTACATGACTAAAAGCCAACATGTTTGTGTTGAACATATTTAAAAATAAAGAAGAGATAAATAAAACACGACCTGCTGATCAAGCGGTGAAAAGTTTTTATCCATGGTAACAACTCTAAAATTCACTGTGAAAACAAAAATGTGTGATAAACAAAATTATAATGTTTTTATTGTGATAACCAATATTTCAGATCTAATGGCCTGCTAATCCTGATTGCACCATCCAGTTTGTCCTGAATAGAGTCTTGGTTTATCTTGCTTAAAATGTTTTGATGCTCATGATTCACTCAAGATTATATTCATTATCTTACGTTTCCCACTGTGCATTTCTAAGTCCTGAGTTTAATGTTCTATTTGCATATTTGTGGAGTCAGTGTCATTGACTGCACGAATACACTAGCATGACGACCTGTTTACACAACGGCTCCCGTTCTGCACATCCTCATTTTATTGCAGACTGTACTATCAGGTTTTTCCTGGATGGACGTTTATGGTGACTAAAATGATAAGAATAAAACACACTCTTCCTGCGTGTTTTCCATCAACATTTGACATTTTTCATTCAAAAGCTGAAATGACTGTTTATACAATGCACGGTATATCTGTGACTGCCCGAAGCTCGTAAATAAAGAGGCACGTGATTGGGAACCTTTTTTTATAAGCACTGCATCGTTTTACACTGTACACATTTGACACTTTGTCAACATCAGCATTCACCTTTTTTAAAACTTTGAACAATTCACAGCTCACCTGTCTGTCCTGGAATATAGATGGGTTTATCAGTCTGGATAAAGGTCAGAGGATGGTAAGATCTGAACATGACTTTTCTCTCTTCAGACATCTTTAAAGACTCTCCTTGAAGTTCTACCTTCATTTTCTGAACAGATTCTGCTTCTATCAGAGGAGCCTGATGAGAAATAATATCATGTATTCACAACCTCTGCAAACAGACTATCTCAAAAAACTAGATGATGAAACAAATATTTATTTATTGTAATGTGCTGATGGCAGACCTTGAAGTTAAAGCAGCGGTGAAACTCTTCCTCAGCTTTCTCCTGCAGCAGTAAAGTGCTCTGGTTACCATCAACCAGATAAATGTTCATGACAAGGCTTTCATTGGGCTTGAGAAGACTTGCACACAGTCTGGCCTCAGATCCTGACTCGATCACTGCAGGAAACGTCACCATGAAAGATCTGTAAAGATATGATAAGCATTCAATCATTTTGAGTAGTACGTTTTTGTTTTGTTTTTTTAATTCTGAAATGGATTTTATTGCAAAACATCAAAGTTAATGTGTTGATTTAGTTTCCCATTTTTTAAATGAGAAAAAGCTTCAAGATGATTTACATATGATGATTTTTTTTTTTTTTTATAGAAGCAATACTTACGGCCCTGACATTTGTCCATTGACACAGACAAGAAGGAGAGAGAACAGAAGGAGCTGTTTCCAACAGGGGCTAATGTTCAGATCCATGATGACGAGTGATATCCAGGTCTTGACATAAACTGAGCCGTCTCTTATAAAAGGAGTCTCATGCTAAAGGTGGACCATCAAAAATATTTATATTTATCATTTGATTAATGATTCAACCATGCATGTAGGCAATAACATTTGAAAACCTGTGCAATATAAGCACTACTAAAACCTGAAAAATACATCTGTGCTACAGTAAATATTAAAATTTATGCAGCTAAATATAAAAGACACATTATGTTATAAATATAGCTATTTAGAAAAATTTAACAGTGAAAAAACTTCAAGTTATACAATGAATTTATGCTGCCGTTATATGAGAAAATGTATATTTATTTCTATATTTTATTTTAGATTGTTTTTCAATGGTAACATATACACATCATCATCATCTGAACAAACTACACACACACGCACACACACACACAATACTCCTAGGGCACTTTCCAGAGTCAACAAACAATACTGAAATCAAGGGTCAAGATCAAGAATCCCCTACACCCACACAGAGTAAATGTTTCTTCATATCTGCAAATCCTTGGACCTCTTCTCATATAGCTTCTGAAACCTCAGAAGCTCATTATTTTTATTTATTTTTTAAATCTGATAATACTCGAGATTAGGGCTGCAACAAAATATTATTTTGATAATCAATTAATCTAATGATTATGATTAATCGACTAATCGTTGATTATTTCACTGATTAATCAGTAGAATTTGATTATTCAGCTTTTGCAATTAGTTAAAATATTGAGTTATACATACTGTAACGAATAAATGAAGGTAATTAGCTTTTGAAAATCATATTATGTAATTACAATTATTATACAGTTAATTAATACAAATAAATGTATTTGGCACTAAATGAGATAATACAGATAAACTCTCTCATTCACCATTTAGTTAGACATATGAAAAAGTCACTGAATGACATTATTCTGCATGACATCTCCTTTTTTGTAAGTCATATAGATATGAAACAAAATAAAGGTAAGGGATGATATGCTTTATTTTGGGATAAAATATTTTATTCAAGCACAACCTTCACAGTTGGGGCGCAGTTGGGGGTTCAATGCCTTGCTCAAGGGCACCTAAGTCGTGGTATTGCCAGCCCAAGACTCGAACCCACAACCCTAGGGCTAACCACTAACCCACGACTTACCTGACTTTCACTTAAATTAAGTAATATTTTTTTCCCACTAATAAAAATATTTTATCATTAGCAGGGTTGGATCAGAATATTCGATAATTCGAATATGCGTTCAGTGGGTTGGCATTTGATTTTAAATTTTGAGATTAATTTTTAAGGAAATTTCAGCAATGGATTTCCACCACCGAAAGACACTTGCTGTAACTCTGCTACAAGATTTATTTAAAAAGAAAATGGTGCACCCCATTCTTCAAAAAAAATTCTGCTGAGGTTTCAAATGAATGGAAATGATGAGGAAGCTGGTTGGTTGGTTCTTGTCACATGACCTGTGGTGCACTTGCGGCGTTATGAAAAGTTGAGATGTTTTTAACTCAATGTAGTGCAGAAACGCCTGGAAAAAACCAGCACGTCGCACCACACGCATGTGGTTTCTATTATGAACGCGCCTACATTTGAAATAACGAAATTGAGCGAGCAAAAGTCGCGATATGTGAATGTCCCCTTACCCCTGATTTCCAATGCATGTGTCAGCAGCGCATTATGGCTCCGATGAGATTTTGTTACGTCCTCCACGCGGTGCCTACTCACACCAGAAACAGATCAGAAGCGCAGCAGTAGGATTCGCGAGAATTCACATGATTTGCCTCTCTCCAGTGTTGTTTTTCTTGATTTGTGTGTGTTCTAACATGGTTGGCTAAATGTTAATGTTGTGTTCATTCAAACGTTCAGTTTACCTGCGCTCATAACATTAGCAAAGAATCAGTTCAGAATCAATCACCAAAAGAACCAGTTCGGTTCAGACGCTCTGTGTGTCTGTCTGCTTCACGCAGAATCATCAGCTCCTCGGTTCTCAAATCGGATGCGTCCAAAAGAAATGGTTCTCAGTTCAGTGTACTGGTTATCCGAAAACTGATACAACCAGTTCTTGACTCGAGAACGAGAACCGCTCTAACCAGCACACTGCAGATGAGTATCATGACCTGCTCTACTCATGTTCATGCTCTATTCACAACAAACTCAAATTGTGAACTTGTCATCTTTAAAGGCCCTGTTTTTCGTGCTTTTTGATGCTTTGATTGTGTTTACATTGTGCAATTTAACATGTGTTCATGGTTCGCATGTAAAAAAAAAATTTTCACACAATTCTCCTATCTGTATACCGCTGTTTTCAATGTCATAAAAACGGGCTGATGACTTCCTCGTTCTATAAAGTCCCTCCTTCAGAAATACGTAATGAGTTGGGCCAGTGGTTCCTGTGTTGTGATTCGACACCAGCTGCACGCACGCTGCCCTCCTGGAAACGCGATTGGGCTAGTTTTGAGAAGCAAGTGGGCAGGATTTGTTTTGAAAACCTGGCAATCCTGATCTGAACGCACGTGCTGGAGATGTACTTATAATCACAGGAGCGTTTTTACTGACGAGATGTGTATGAAAATTGCGTTCGATTTTTTTGCACAGCCTTACCATCTAGTTAACACAGCTAAACAGCGTTGCCCTTTGTGTAATAAGTTACAGAAACTGTTAAACGCACAACGTATTTGCGTATTTAACTATAAATACAGTACAGGTATTTCCTAAATCATCCCTTATTCCTATTAAACAGAAACCCCTTTCAAATTGCACATCGGACCCGGAAAAATGCCGGAAAACTGCCGGGTCGCCTTCTGTGTGAACTCAAACATGTCCCGGGATTGATCCCGGGTCGGGGACCTAGTAACATTGCTGGGTTCAGTTCACTTTGTGAACAAAAGCCAGGACTAATGCCGTAAAGGCTGTGTTGTAGTGATGACGCATGACTCTTTTACCAGCTGTTTTGAAGGCAGATCAACGTTCGCAACAAAACAATTATGTGCAAACTGTAACGAAGAAGAGGTCAGTTAGTTCTTCAGTTTCTGTGTTGAAGCTGAAATCGTTCGTCAGCTTAAGTGAAAGTTAATGTGCCTAGCGTTTTTTATTCATATATTACACGTCACACCCTGATGTCAAGTGTCTTTATGGGTTGTGTGTGTATGCACGCACATATTCCAGGTAATCACTGGCAGCGTGAAAATGCTAAATCTAGTGACCCGGGAACAATTGCCGGGACACATTACCCGTGTATCTTCTGGAATTGCAGTGCAAAAGGGACTATAGAGTCTTTAGAGTCTCGCTTTTTGCTACTGTTTTGACGTGGGGGTGGAGACAAAAGACATGGACGTGTACAACATGCCTACTTGGAAGTGACGTTTTTGATGCAGTTCACTGATCCAGGTACTGTCATGATGAGCAGAGGCTTGCGGGTGGATTGCTTCTTTTTATTCAATAGCATTTGACTCCACCCCCATGTCAAAACAGTGTCACAAAGCGAGACGAGCAGGAAAATGAAGCGCAAAGGGAGAACAGTATCGCAAGCTCAAACTAAATTGACAAGCAAAATAAAAGCAGAATTGCAAATAAATTAGTAGATATGGCCATGGACAATATGTTTTGCAAAATCATTGCATTCCCGTTATTTCATTTAAGTTTTGCAATTCTTTATTTTTGTTTGCAACACTTAATTTTTTTCTCCCAATTATGTATTTTCTTTTGCAATTCTTTAATTTTGTTTGCAATTTTTTTTTCCGTATCTATAGCCTACGGCATTATTTTGACTCCATACTTTTTGCTCTTTTGCCAACAAATACATAAAAAAATAGTTAAAATTACCCGTTTTGGAAAGTATGTTTAAAAAAAAAAACTTTCGGTTATGTCTTAGGTTAAAGTAGAAAAAAATTGGATGTGTATTATATTGCATGCATTGGTTGTCTCTTATAAGCCCCTTTCACACTGCCATTCCGGCAAATACACGGGTAAAGTGTGTCGGCAATTGTTCCCTGGTCGCTAGGTTTTGCACTTTCACACTACCAGTGATTACCCGGGATATGTGCGTGCTTTCACACACAACCCGTAAAGATCCCGAAAGGACGCGTGACGTGTAATGTACAAGTCGAAAATGTTAGGCATGCTATACTTTCACTGAAGCAAGCAAACAATCTCTGCGTCAGTGCAGAAAGTGAGGAACTAACGGATCTCTGCTTCATTACAGTTTGCACATATTTTTTTTCGGGGCGAAAAAATCTTGATCTTTCTTCAAAAAGCCAGTAAAAGAGTTGCGAATAATGCACATCATCACTTCGACACAGAATTAGATTTTCCATACTATAGCAAATAAACTGTGGTAATGTGAGAAATGTTGACAGCATCTGAATACATTTTGGTATGATTGTATATTTAATTTTTACATTGAATACTATGCAGTACTATTTTACATTTAATTATTCAGTTTCTGATCCTGGATACCTACAGACTTGAAAAAAAACTTATGTGTAAACGGCACAAATAAATAGCACGAACATAAAAAGTAAACAATTTCGAACAGGACCTACTGGTACAACCTTCACCGGGGCCCTGTAAACCCCAGCTATGGCCCTGTTCACAGCAGTTCTGTCAACTGTCAGTTCAGTTCTTTCGCGAACCGAAAAGCTCATCACGTGGTATTCGGACCAGCCCTAAAGCTACCTTCACTTCATACTGCAGATCTGCTTTATAACAGAAAATCAGGTTGTAATTCGAAATGAAAGCAACAATGACTCTGATTTTTCATGTTTAATATTGTAAAGCTGCTCGATTTAACAATATGTATTGCATAAAGTACTAAAGTAATACAGTATAATAAACATGACATGATTTAACTGGAGTACTTTACCGAACTGCAAGAGCTCGTGCAAACATCCAGATCGCTGTAATCAGATGCGTTTTACACTGCTGCTTTCACACTGCAATCAGTTTTGGTTGTATTAATTATGTTATTGAGATGAAAGTGCGCAGCATATGTTTACATAATCATCCAAACGCCCCTCAGCAGTCTCAAGTTCAGCTCTGCTGCGTTTTCCACTCTGAAGCGCTGTCTTCTTCTCTTGAATTGCATCTGGGGTGACTGAATTACAGTCTTGCGCCACACTGGTCAAACCGCGTCATTGCAGGCTCTTGCATTGAATGATATCACATGAAATAAAACGCGAAGGTCACACAGGTCGAGTCTTGTTGCTGGCAGGAGTTGGGGAAGGATTCCTGGTTGAAGGATATCTGCCCATTGCTCCAGGTGTGTGTTCACTGCTGTGTGTGTGCACTTGGATGGGTGGGTTAAATGCAGAGCACCAGTTCCGAGTATGAGTTAACATACTTGGCAAATTTCATGACTTTCACAATAGTAAAAAATAAAATAAAATGGACATCATTAATTTAAGAAGGTTAAAAAGCAGATCTCAAATATAACAACATTTCACAAGGTATTGTAAGAAACAACAGGCTGCCCCAACCCATATATCCTGTAACAATAGAGGTTCAATCATGATTATTTCCCAACATGGCTTAATTGTTAGGATCTTCAACAGATCCCTGGAGTTGTGTGAAGTACCTTCCTGCTTCAAACGCTCCACCATCATCCCTATCCCAAAGAAACCCAAGATAACAGGACTTAACGACTACAGACCTGTGGCTCTAACATCTGTCGTCATGAAGTCGTTTGAAAAACTGGTTCTGGGTTATCTGAAGGACATCAATGGACCCTTACTGGACCCCCTGCAGTTTGCTTACCGAGCAAACAGGTCCGTGGATGATGCAATCAACATAGGATTGCACTTCATCCTGCAACATCTGGACAAAACAGGGACTTATGTGAGGATCCTATTTGTGGACTTTAGTTCGGCTTTCAACACCATCATCCCAACAACCCTCCAGACCAAACTGACCCAGCTCTCTGTTCCTAGCTCTATCTGTCGGTGGATCACCAGCTTTCTGACAGATAGGCAACAGTTAGTGAGACTGGGGAAATTCACATCAAACAGCTGCTCCACCAACACTGGCGCCCCTCAGGGATGTGTTCTCTCCCCTCTGCTCTTCTCCCTTTACACCAACGACTGCACCTCTAAAGACCCCTCTGTCAAGTTCCTGAAGTTTGCAGATGACACTACAGTCATCGGCCTCATCCAGGACGGTGATGAGTCTGCTTACAGACAAGAGGTTGAGCAGCTGGCTGTCTGGTGCAGTCTTAACAACCTGGAGCTGAACACGCTCAAAACAGTGGAGATGATCGTAGACTTCAGGAGAAACCCCCCTGCACTTTCCCCACTCACCATCATGAACAGCCCTGTGACTGCAGTGGAGTCATTCAGATTCCTGGGAACCACCATCTCTCAGGACCTGAAGTGGGACAATCACATTGACTCCATTGTAAAAAAGGCCCAACAAAGGTTGTATTTCCTTCGCCAGCTGAGGAAGTTTAACTTGCCACAGGAGCTGCTGAAACAGTTCTACTCAGCCGTCATTGAGTCTGTACTGTGTACTTCTATAACTGTCTGGTTTGGCTCAGCAACAAAATCGGACATCAGAAGACTACAGAGAACTGTTCGGACTGCTGAAAGGATTATTGGTGCTCCCCTGCCCACCCTTCAAGAACTGTATACATCCAGAGTGAGGAAAAGGGCTCATAAAATCACTCTGGATCCCTCACATCCAAGTCACCCCATTTTTGAACTTTTGCCATCTGGCCGGCGTCTCAGAGCCGCAAATACCAGAACAGCAAGGCACAAAAACAGTTTCTTCCCCCAGGCAATCTACCTCATGAACAGTTAAATGTTCCCCACTTATGCTTATGCAAACAAAAGTGCAACATCCTTATATTTATTTGTTACCCCTCCATCCTAGTACATCCCTGCATCTTTTTCAATCCTATCCCATTATCATTTATAGCACAATTGTTTATATACATATTTATTTGACTACATTTTTTTTTTTTTTTTTTTTTTTGTTTGTCTGTGTGTTGGTGTCTCTGTGTACTGGAAGCTTATGTCACTAAAACAAATTCCTTGTATGCGCAAACATACTTGCCAATAAAGCTCTTTCTGATTCTGATTTCTGATTCTGAAAAGAAGAAAGTCAGTTCAGTTGTTTCTAGATCATTTGTGATGATCACATCCTGAGCAAATGGTGACCAATGGTAGAATGGGAATAGGTGTGAAACACTGAGAACCATCTTAGACAATGGAGTGTCAGAACTCATGCACCACAGCTGTTACAAGATTAGCAACTTAATTTACATTAAGGGAGGTAAACTGTAACTGTTTAAAACAATGTTTTGAGTTTAGGATGTTAGGTGTTCATTCTGACTCCATTGAATCCAAGGTACTAAATGTACATTGACACTGCTATGTTGCAATAAACATCTTCATCAAGCTCATCTTTATTTTCTTACAGCATCACCATAAAACATCTGATTCTGAAATGTAATGTTGTTGCCATAGCAGCTTCTACACGTAAAATTTCACCATTGTTTTCAATGCTTATTTTAATCTACATTACATTTATATTTAGCAGATGCTTTTATCCAACGCTACTTACAAATGAGGACAATGGAAGCAATCAATATCAACAAAAGATCAATGATATATAAGTGCTATAAGTCTCATTTAGCTTAACGCAGTACACATAGCAAGGGGTTTTAAAATATTATAATGAATAAAAAGAAAAGAAAAGAGATAATAGAATAGAATAGAAAAAATAGAGCAAACAGTGTTAGAGGTTTTTTATTTTGTTAATTGTATAATGAAAAGAAAACATATAATACAAAATTATAAAAATACAGAATAAAAAAGATTAGAAAGCAAGAAAACAAGTTTTTAAGAAAACAAGCAGTAAATTAATAGAGTGCAAGTCTTTTTTAAAGAATATAATTAGAGTAGAGAGTGCTAGAGTTAGAGGGTCCAAACACTGAGAAACAAAGGTGAAAGGTGAAACAAAATGATGGCAGGGGAGGAGAATTTTTACATGCATCAGGTTTTCCAAAATAAAACAAGACTTCTGCATAAGCATGCACCTATGCATTCTCACTTATAGCTCTCCTGGATGCTTCCTCACTCCTTCATATTCATTCCTCGTCTCCTTGCAGTCCAACAAGAGAGAAAAAATGTCCTTCAAGATAGCTATGGCTAGGCTTTAGAACAGAGGATTTAGGAAAAGAGTATTTAGAAGCACTTTATCCCTGGCTGCACCCGAAAGCTGAAAAATGATGCCTTTGGAGGATGCATTCCAAGGTAGGAAGGCAGCAAGGCATGTCTGAATCCAATGTCAGCTTCTATTCCTGTCTCCTTCACCTGATCGATTTTTGAAGGCAGCATAGATTTATAGAGCAGCTTTTTCCTGGGATGTTCTGAAGACGTTACAGTTTATTGTACAATATTTTGGTGGTTTCATAATTTTCTATAATGAGATCAAACACATTCTGCTAAAAGAAAAAATAACAAATAAAATTGTGAGTGCCGCTGATTACACATTTGAAAATGCAAATGGAAAATGAGAAATAAAATAAACCAATGCCACTGAGAATAACTGCTCACATTATGAGCTGCAGAACTGAAGGTGATGACCTCATTGACAGTGGAAGGAGTACTCTGTCTCTGACTGATCACCTGAAGGAAGAAGATTACATCAACACACAAATTAGGAGAAGAATAGCAGTGGTAACACTTTATAATAACTTTCATTAATAAAACATTAACAAACATTATGTAATGCTTAATGAACCATTAGTTATATATATTCTCATATCTAGAAATGTGAAATAATATGCCTTGTTAATGTTTATTAATACATGTATTAAACATTACCTAACAATTAACATTTCATGTAAATTTAAATGCTTACAAATGTCATTAAACTTCTAATTCATATCATGGACATCTTGAAAATCTACAAATAATTGTATCAGATCTTATACAATGATTAAAAGCTTTTTTTTACGCACAACTGCTGCTGTTGAGGTGTGATACGGTTAGAGTTAGGGACAGGTTTGGTCGTAAAGGAAAGTTTAAGGTTGGGGAACTGGTCAGAAGTGTACAGGGATCAATTTGAAGATGTGAAATTTGGTAAGCTCTGGTTATTTTTGCCATCGAAATGACTGCTCATAAAAGGTATTAATGATCAGTAAATGTTTTTAAACATTTACAATTGATGAATAGTTTCCACTTTAGATTGGATACTGCAAAAACATTAACAAATAATTAATAAATGATTTAAGATGTGCAAATAATAGAAGTCTATGCATCAAACAGACCAGATATATGACCATGATTAAAGCAATAAGCCCTAAGAAGCTGTGATTTACTGTGAATTTATAACATTGAATTTATACTTTTGAGCATGTAGAAGAATAGCACACAAGCTTTGGGACATACACTACTACTTTGTCGTAGCTGCTTCTTTTTAACGGTTGCTCTGTTGCTTAGTTATGTGGATTCCTTTACTGTTTAAACTGCACTCTCAGTCATCTTTTCTCAGTTAACATCATCCAAATTTTTATTTTTCATTCCATTTAAATTTTATTTCCTACTGTATTGGAGAGAATGAAGAGGCACGTTGATCTGCTAGTCGTGGGTCTATCATGTTGAGAACTCTGCTCATGTGTTTGCATGATGCAATTAAAAGTTAATGACTTAATGTATCATTAAAAAAGTTTACAGTGTTGCTGCAGCTGAAATATAACGTATAACATTGAATTAATATTTTTCATTAGGTTAGACATTGATTATTTATCACTCAAATTGCTCTCTCTACCTGCCATATTCGTAGTTTTTATTTAACACTTTTATGCTTGTTTGTTTTGGGCCTAGTGGTTAGAGAGTATGACTCCTAGGGTTGTGGGTTAGAGTCCTGGGCCTGCAATACCATGACTAAGGTGCACTTGAGCAAGGCACCGAACCCCCAACTGCTCCCGGGCGCTGCAGCATAAATGGCTGCCCTCTGCTCCGGGTGTGTGTTCACAGTGTGTGTGTATAATCACTGCTGTGTGTGTGCACTTTGGATGGGTTAACTGCAGATAATGAATTCTTAGTATGGGTCACCATACTTGGCTGAATGTCACATCACTTTTACTTTCACCCCCACAAAATGTGTTGTAGGCGATATAAGCCGTAAGAGTGTGTATCCATCTACACTAACCGGAAGTAGTAGACCATCTTAGCAAACTTTATTAAACATAAGGTACATCCACTTATACAATACATAAAATACTTATACAATATTCTATGACCTTTTGTAGTATAAATAGTGCAAGTAGTGCAGTGTTCAGTTAACACTGAAAATTCCCAATAGAAAAGGTGAATTTTGATGCGCTTAACTAACCGAGAAAAAGTGTGGCATGTTGGACACTTCATGTCCTCATCTGTCACAGCTTTAATTACGTAGTGAATGGGTAGGGCTATCAGTCTCTGATTATGAAAAAAAACTTTATATAATTCATACACCACATGGTTGAGTACATAATGCATAAGTGCATAGTTTATGAGTGCGCCATTTGGGACGCAGCTATGTAGTTCCTCAGAAACAGTTGGGGTTCTAACAAAGTGGTTGCTGAGCATCACACAGAAGTAAACAAAGGTGTATGTTTGTGTATTGTTGCTTTTTAATCATTAAATGAGATGACACACTATGACTCTAGAACTCTCATGCTTTTTCTACCTCCTTGTTCTTACATGTCACATGTTTTTTTTTTTTATGTTATTCACTTACATCATCACGTATCACACTTGAATACATTACAGTTTGTAGTTTAATTTACAACAGCTTCGAACATGGGTCAACCAATCAGAATCAAGGACCGGAACTATCTGTTTTATAATGGGCGAATTCCAAACAGAAGTGAGTATCCCTATCCTCTACCCCCTTCGATGGGGAGAGCCCTTAAAGGGTGTTTTTTGGAAGGATGTAGGGCATTACTGTCTCATATAATTATTTGGAACTCTCTTGGCAAAGGGAATGACTGACCAAATGTTACCTTGACAACAGTGCGCATGCATGCAGCATTAAGCACTCTACCAGTTGTTGCAAATATATATTTGTTCTCATTGTTGTTATCATTATTATTATTTTATTCAAATATTGTCTAATTGTGTCTTATTTACTATTAAGCTTTTTCAAATAAAACTTGCTTAAACTACAATCTAAAATAAAGTCAAACGTAATTAGCATATTCTACTTTTTTAACTTAAAGTTTAATGCATTGAATGTTCATTAGTTAACATTAACAAGCACCATTAGATAAGTGAACATATATTAAGTAATGATTCCTTTTTTATTTTTTATTTATTAATGAAAGTTATCATAAGGTGTTACTGAAAAAGTTTATCGCTCACTGTAGTAAAGCAAGTTTTTACACACACGCCCACATGCACACACACACACACACACACGCAGTGAAGTAATATGATTAATAAATGAGCATGCCAGCTGATGGTAAGTTAATTCAGCATGGCTTTGTGTCAAAAACACAAAAGACAAGATACAATATTAAAAGTAAAGAGTTTATGAATTACATGCTCTGTAATTTATTTATTTAATCAAAATGGCATTAAACTCTATACCTTTACTTTTTTTTTTATGTTAAAATAAAATCTTACTTGTTTGGTAGTAATCATACACTTTGACCACGGCTGGCTTGAGATTCTTCACTGGAAGAACCTGTTTCATTTGCATCATGTAATTCATAGAAATATGTTTTGGAATCTGCAGGAGGATAAACAAAAATACATATATACAGTACTAGTCATGGAAATTATTTAATACAAGCTAATTTTATAATTGTTATTATTTATTTACCTCTGTTAAATAAACTAGGACATGGTCTTCTTTTGTGTCGACCCGCTCCACATACTTCTGAGCAAGGACTGCTGAACCAATTGATGTTCTAAGCTATAGGGAAAATAGAATTACTAATATGAAAATAGGATTATGATGATGATTATGTGTTTTTTCTTTTAGTTCTTGCAAAGTAAATCAAACATGCAAGGAAACAGAAGTAAAAATGTTTAAACATCTTTGTTTTAAAGTGCCCTTATTATGGATTTTTGAAAATGACGTTTTATGCAGTGTGCAACACAGCTCAAAGTAAATGAAAACATCCTGTAAAGTGTTAAATGTGAAAGTACACCATGTATAATGTTATTATCTCTTTGAAGAAAGTTGATTCTGTTTCGATGAAATTAGTAGTTTTTTAAATGAATCCCAAGCTGTATTGCCTGCCCAATTGTTTGTCTTTTCACGTTTGTCTGAATGAAAATGCAAATTCATTCTTTGCCACAAGGTGTGCTTTAGGAGCAGTGAAAAATAGCCTAATGATTAGAGATTCGGACTCGTAATCCAAGTGTGGAAAAATTAATTGTTGAGCGAATCGTTTGGGAGTCATTGAGCAAGTGAGGTAAAAAAAAAAAAAGCCTATTATAAGACAATAAATTGTTTTTTGAGCTGCATGTCAACCTGTTGTTGGGAACTCCCAAAATCAAAATATTAACCTTTCATTACCCATAATGGGGGCACTTTAATACACATTACTGTATACATCCAAACACACCATTGATGTATCAGCTGTGAATCCTGATAAGATTTTAATATCCACAATGAGCATGTTAGTTGTTTCCTGGGGACCAACGTACCTTAAAAAGAGCAAATTAACAGGCCTTATTTAATGCTAAAAACACAAACAAACGGGAACAAAACATATGCATTTAAACAAGCAAATGCATCCATTTTTTTTTCTAAGTAATTACAGCATTTTACAACTGATACTACAGAGAAATAATTTTTCACATTGTCAGTAATTTTAGGCATTCACTAAAGATGTGATTATACATATTAAAACAAAACAGTAGCCATAATAATAATTTAAATCTGTTTTTACTTGACAGTGAAGTTCAAAAAGAAATTTTGTTCCAATGTTTTGCAATCTCCCTCAATCTTAGCATCAATGCTCAGTGTTTTAGCTTCAGTAGGAGTGGGAATGTTGTAGAACTGAGCCACCTGATTCAACACAAACAAACAAACAAACAAAAAACATTTACAATCCACCTCACAGCAAATTAACCACAAAATTCTAAGAAAGGAAAGCGTGAGATTGAGTCAATGAAGCTGAATGCACTACAGACCTGCACAGACACACAGGCTGAGCCCTTCACTTCAATGCTGTATTTGGCTGGGACGTCCTGCAGCTGCTTCTCCTGGTACAGTAACTTATTGTCCTGATTGACATCAAAGTGGTGAGTGTCTGCTGCTGACTGTACAGTCACTGTGCTGGAGCCGTCAGAGCTGAACACTTTGGTGGCATAGAAAGACAGAGCCTGAAGAGCCACCACTGTGTCCTGAGAAATAAATGTGTTCAGTAACGTGTCTTTTACCCATTATTCAGCAATCATGTGTTTGAATTGAGTAGTTTGAGTCACCTGTGTGGAGGAGAATCCTCCATAGGCATTCTGCTGCTTCACAAGCCAGCTGACAATCCTGTTAGCAAAGCCCAGATCAGCTGTAGTGAGTGAATCAGCAGAGAGAACAGCTAGCAGCACATATGAGCTGATCTCCACTGCCAGAGAATCAGAGTCATCAGCAGAAGCAGACTGAGACCAGTGGAGATGAGACCCTTTAGGACACATGGGCAAAAGAGACACCAGTATAAAAAAGTATAGTCATATAGGACAACAGAAAGTCATCAGAAACAAATATCTTACCGTCTGAAATAGCAACATCCTCCAGTTTCTTGAAAAGCTGCTGTCGAGTGTCTGTGTCATTAGCCAGACTGAAGGTGTAGGCGAGCAGAGCAGTGTTGTAAGTGTTTTTGACATCCTCAATGATGGACTTACAACAGGACAAACCTTTACTGACGACAGGATCCTGAGACAAAAACAGAGAAATAGCAGCTGTGAGCGTAATTTTCAGAGTTTATACTGTGTTTCCTGTAGATGAACTTACTGTGACTGGAGTTTTTAGTTCAAGTAGTGATGCAGTAATGTAGGCCGTCATGGTCACATTATCATTCACTCCACCCTGCAGTTTTATATTAGAGGAACATTAAGTAAAACATTTTTGTTACAGATAGATTGTTTCTGTGATAATGTTTAGTGACCAATAGCACACCTTCATTCTGTTGTTGAACAGTCTTCCCTGTTGGATAAAACAGCCGTCTGAATCCCGTCTGCTTATTAACCATTCCTTTGCACTCTGAATAATTTGTGGATCAATAAATATGTATTTCTGTGCTTTGCCAAAAGACCTCAGGACAAAGGCAGTCAACCTGGTTTTTGAAAGTTTTCATTTAAACAATGTCATTATTTATTTTCAGTTGATTAGTCAAACAATTAATTGCGATTAATAACATCCAAAATAAAATACTGTGTTTATGTGTATGTACTGTCTATATTTATTATGCACGCATGTATATATTTAAAGCTGCAGTTTGTAAAATTTTTCTAGCAGAAATAAAGAGAACCGAATGCATCTTGCTGAAAAACACTGTAGCAGGAAACTGGCAGATATTGGGCTACCCTGCAGTAGTTACTAACAGAAACCAATCTAAAATAGTCTGAATATAAAAACTTATTATAGGTTTACTGTATTGATTCAGGATAAGACAGAAACACAGTTTGGCAAATTGATTCATGATCATTTAATATATACATTTTGTACATTTCGAGCAGCTGTCACATGTTCCTTGTGTGTTTTTCCCCTGTCTGCTGTGTCTGTGTCCATAGCTATCCTCATTAGTTGGCATAGACACTCATTGAACCACCACACCGACTCCCAGTCTCCATAGCAATTCATTGGTTCCTTGTGTTCCACTGTGTATAAATATGGCCCTTGTGTCAAACTTGTGTTTTGTCAGTTGTTGAATGTTATTGGTGTCGTTTCTACCCGTGCTTTTGTTTCTTAGTTCCCTGTGTTTCCTGTTTTTGTTCACTTAGTCATCTTATTTAAACTACTTGCACCTAGATTCAAGCCTCAGCCTGTTTCATCCAGCTTCCCCACATTACAGCAGTTTTAAGAAAAATATGCTATAAATCTGAATATATAGTTACAATTCTGAATATATAAATGTAAATCTAAATATATATAGTTAAAGTCTGAGAGAATGAGGTAAATATGAATTTTGAATACATCAATGTAATTTGTGAATTTATATTTATTATTCTAATTGTGTAACAGTAAATCACAATGTTCATAAATCTTTAATATATAAATGCATATCTGAATATACAGTATACAGTCTACATTTCAGCATAAATATAATATCTTTATTATTAGTTATGTCAATAGTTAAATGTTCTTACTTTTTTCTTTTTTATGTAAACGCTATGCCTATGTATGTAATTCATAAACTCTTTACTTTTAATATTGTATCTTGTCTTTTGTGTTTTTTACACAAAGCCATGGTGTATTAATTTAACATCAGCTGGCATGCTCATTTATTAATCATATTACTTCACTGCGTGTGTGTGCATGTATGCGTGGGTGTGTGTGTGTAAAAACTTGCTTTACTACAGTCAGGGATAAACTTTTTCAGTAACACCTTATGTATGTACTTGTATCAATGCAAATATCTTACTATATTAGTTATTTTAACTTTTACTGTCTATCACATGCTGCTGCAATTGTCTCTTTTCACCTCAGTCACTATATATATATATACAGTATTGTTCAAAATAATAGCAGTACAATGTGACTAACCAGAATAATCAAGGTTTTTCGTATATTTTTTTATTGCTACGTGGCAAACAAGTTACCAGTAGGTTCAGTAGATTCTCAGAAAACAAATGAGACCCAGCATTCATGATATGCACGCTCTTAAGGCTGTGCAATTGGGCAATTAGTTGAATTAGTTGAAAGGGGTGTGTTCAAAAAAATAGCAGTGTGGCATTCAATCACTGAGGTCATCAATTTTGTGAAGAAACAGGTGTGAATCAGGTGGCCCCTATTTAAGGATGAAGCCAACACTTGTTGAACATGCACTTGAAAGCTGAGGAAAATGGGTCATTCAAGACATTGTTCAGAAGAACAGCGTACTTTGATTAAAAAGTTGATTAGAGAGGGGAAAACCTATAAAGAGGTGCAAAAAATGATAGGCTGTTCAGCTAAAATGATCTCCAATGCCTTAAAATGGAGAGCAAAACCAGAGAAACGTGGAAGAAAACGGAAGACAACCATCAAAATGGATAGAAGAATAACCAGAATGGCAAAGGCTCAGCCAATGATCACCTCCAGGATGATCAAAGACAGTCTGGAGTTACCTGTAAGTACTGTGACAGTTAGAAGACGTCTGTGTGAAGCTAATCTATTTTCAAGAATCCCCCGCAAAGTCCCTCTGTTAAAAAAAAGGCATGTGCAGAAGAGGTTACAATTTGCCAAAGAACACATCAACTGGCCTAAAGAGAAATGGAGGAACATTTTGTGGACTGATGAGAGTAAAATTGTTCTTTTTGGGTCCAAGGGCCACAGGCAGTTTGTGAGACGACCCCCAAACTCTGAATTCAAGCCACAGTACACAGTGAAGACAGTGAAGCATGGAGGTGCAAGCATCATGATATGGGCATGTTTCTCCTACTATGGTGTTGGGCCTATTTATCGCATACCAGGGATCATGGATCAGTTTGCATATGTTAAAATACTTGAAGAGGTCATGTTGCCCTATGCTGAAGAGGACATGCCCTTGAAATGGTTGTTTCAACAAGACAATGACCCAAAACACACTAGTAAACGGGCAAAGTCTTGGTTCCAAACCAACAAAATTAATGTTATGGAGTGGCCAGCCCAATCTCCAGACCTTAATCCAATTGAGAACTTGTGGGGTGATATCAAAAATGCTGTTTCTGAAGCAAAACCAAGAAATGTGAATGAATTGTGGAATGTTGTTAAAGAATCATGGAGTGGAATAACAGCTGAGAGGTGCCACAAGTTGGTTGACTCCATGCCACACAGATGTCAAGCAGTTTTAAAAAAACTGTGGTCATACAACTAAATATTAGTTTAGTGATTCACAGGATTGCTAAATCCCAGAAAAAAAAAATGTTTGTACAAAATAGTTTTGAGTTTGTACAGTCAAAGGTAGACACTGCTATTTTTTTGAACACACCCCTTTCAACTAATTGCCCAATTGCACAGCCTTAAGAGCGTGCATATCATGAATGCTGGGTCTTGTTTGTTTTCTGACAATCTACTGAACCTACTGGTAACTTGTTAGCCACGTAGCAATAAAAAATATACTAAAAACCTTGATTATTCTGGTTAGTCACATTGTACTGCTATTATTTTGAACAATACTGTATATATATATATATATATATATATATATATATATATATATATATATATATATATATATATATATATATATATATATATATATATATATATATATATATATATATATATAGTTTTGGCAATGTCCTAGCCCTCTCAGCCATACTGAACTGTGTAGAAAAGATGGGTATTAGCATTGTCATTGACTGTGATGACATTTTGGCACCACAGCCAACCTTTTTTAAAGTATATGAAAAATACTCCTTTTGGTTTAGATTAGTGAGTTGCACTTACGATAATTAATATAGTAAATATTTATATAAATAACTATATACAGTATGCACAAATATAATAAAAAGTATATTGATTAGCCTTATAATAAAGATAGTTATATTAAGATAATACAGTATATATCCATATTTGCATCTATACAGTATATTCAGGATTTACACATTTTCAGATTTCATGATATGCATTTACTGTATATCAATGATTTACATGAATATATTCAGACTTATAACTACAGTATATATTTAGATTCACTTCTATATATTCACAATTTACATTTATATATTAAGGCTTATAACTATATATTCAAAATGTACATGTATATATTCAGAATTATAACTATGTTATAGTTGAATATATATATTCATGTATGTGTGTATTTATATATATATACGTAATAAATATACACAGTACACACATTATGTAAACCCAGACTTTTATTTCAGAAAATAAAAGTTGGTGATTATTCCTGACCAATTATTTGACAGTCTATACGTTATTGAACTAAATACCATTGATGTAAAATAAAAATACTAATTTTAACCTTGTAACTATGTAGAGTAAAAAGTTACAAATATTTACCATGTATTCTCATCTCCGTGTCCAAATGTGCTGTATCCACCACTAGTATGTCTGTAGTTCAGTTGTCTCTGGTCCCCTCTTAAGTTTAAACATTCTGGGTTGATCACGTGTTTCTGAAGTCAAATGTTTTGTGACTTAATTTTTCAGTATTTCAGTATTCTCTTGACATGATTGTTTTCTCTCACCACTCTTAAGGAAGCCGGTGGCTCTCTCTCTGATGGCTGAAGTGAGCTGCTCTGTGTTTTCCAGATACTGCAGAATGTAAATATTGGGAGAAAGAATAGCCATGTTTTGTTCTCCACAGCCGTACGGCATCTTTAGTAATCCGTGAAGATTTGTCAGTGCACGACCCAGTATGTCCCCTAAAAACCAAACACCAGTGAAACTCATTACATTTTAGAAACACAAACTCCTCATTTCTGCTTGTGTATGTAAATGTTACCAATGACTGAAACAGAGGATCTGGCTGATCCCTTTATCACATCTTTAGGAAGATTCAGATCCACTTCTTCGGAGAGAGTGTCGCCTATGGACCAGAAACACATCAGTGATGAGCAGAAAAACCGTATAATGCTAAATATTGTCTGCAGACAAACCCTTTGGACACAGTAACCAGCTGTAGGTCTCTGTCTTCTCAGTTCCTTCAGCCTGCAGCATAAAACAGTAACATCAACACATCATACTGACATAATCAGCATTAGGATCATGAAGAAATGACGTCTGAGAGCTGTTTGACCTGCGCTGACCTGCACAAGCAGACTTCGTGTGACTGTGTCAATGCGTCCTCTCTCTGGCACGCTCACAATCTCATTGTCACACACAGTCTGGGACGACTCAGCCTCTGCACTGACTGTAATATTCAAGACTCCTACAACACAAGACATGTACGTGAAGATACAAACATACACAAACACAGAGAAACAATGATTCAGACTGGAAAACTCACCAAGAACAGAAGGAGTGAGGATCCATTTAAAGGTTTTTCTTCCATTAGCACACAGACAGGATGAATACTGTTCATCAGAGGAGGCTTTGAGAGTGTAGTCTGAGGAAGGAGCTGGAGTCACTTTAACCTGTCAATCAAACACACATGATTAGTGGCATATTTGATATTATTGGATAAGACTGAGTCTGAAGTCTCACCATGATGCACTTGGACAGATAGTTGAAGACAGTGGCCTTCAGCTCAAAGATCTCCCCACGGATGATGGAGTAAGGCAGAGAGAGCTCCAGGAAGAAGGGCTGGAAAACTGTCAGCTGAGCAGGAGGAGCCAGACCCAGACCTTTGGAGGACAGACAGAAGGCCTCCGTCTCCCAAGAGGTGATGGTGTCAGGAACCGTCACAGGAACCTGAGCTGATCCAGAGTCTCTGTGTTGATATTACAAGAGTATTTGATTGGCCTTTTATGATGCTGTTTTGTTTTTACAATATTCAGCACAGACATAAAATACTGGTAATCTGATTCACAGTAGGTCTCTAGTTTGTCTATTTTTTGTCACTCTGAATGAATCCAATGAAAGTTGTGTTTATATGAACCCTAAACTTGATTATATTGATGATTATATTGAATGACAGTTGACAGTATTGTCACTAACCCAAGTGCAGCAAGTTGCCAAATCCATGTTTCAGGAAAGACAGTACGAACTGTCACTTCAACTGAAGAGTCTCTATCATCCGAATTAAGCATTATACCAGATCGACTCATATAATCATACATCACTATGGAAAAAGCACACAATATGATGTGATACCCATATCAGAACATGTACTATAGCAATTTAGTACAGAAATAATGTCTTGTATCTCAGTCACATTATATACTGAAATATTCTGAAATATCTAAACTATATTCACAACATTGTGTTCATATTAATATAATGACAACATTTCAACCACAATATCATTTTCTTTTTTATAGTTTACACTGTAACTTTTTTTTTTTTTTAAAAAAGGGGTATCAGCTTTAGTAGAATTAAAAAAAAATCTATTCAGGTTTATACATATAATTCCAGTCATTTTAAATCATTGATAGCAAATGCATGCATTAATGAACTCATACATGCATAACAGATATAACCTATACCTTCATTTCTGTAATAACTCAAGCCCTTGTATGACAGACACTCAGGGACTCGTACAGCCAAATTTGTAGCCATTTTCAGCCCCACACTCTGTCCAACAGCAAAATGAACCACATTAAATGTAACATAAATTAAAAAAAAAAATAATAATAATAAATCATTTTTGCTGTCAGGATAAGAGGAATTGTAAGTACATGCATTGATATATTTATGTAGTTACTCAACTAATCTACTGTATTGTTACACATATTAATCCACTTGTTACCTCTAAGGATTCATAGGCATTGTCTGTCAGTACAGCTCGACGGGGTCTCACATGGAGACACTCTTGCTCATCTTCAACGCTGTAAGGGTAATCTGATACTGATTGCACTGGCAGCAGGTTGAAGATCTGTGATGAGAGCACATTCACACTAAACAATTCATGTCAGGGTACCTCTTAATCTTTATGTTGCGGTGGGAAAGAAAATTAGGTTTAAAGGGATAGTTCACCCAAAAATTGCCCCATGATTTACTCACCCTCAAGGCAATTTGACTTTCTTCTCTTAGATGAATACAGTTGGAGTTATATTAAAAAATGTCCTGGCTCTTCCAACCTTTATAATGGCAGTAAATAGTTGACAAGATTTTGAAGCAAAATAAAGAACATCCATCTGTCATAAAAAAGTACTCCACAATGCTCCATGGGGTTAATAAAGATGCATTTGAGTAAGAAAAATAACCATATGTAAAATTTTATCAACCGTAATCTCTAGCTTCCACTAACTGTCGTATGCACATTCACAAAAGAGTGACAATTCAATGGATGATGTAGCTGTAGCATAAGCTCCGGTGAGAATACTCTAGTCTCTCAAGGACTAAGTTTTGTTTACACCACAAGAAAACCAGACTCCTCTTGGCTTATACTGAAATCCTCCAACATTTTCCATTAGAAATCCTCATTTTGTACTTAATTAACTCTTTTTGAAATAATTAACGAGCAGTGTTTTGTTTGACACATGCACAACAATTAACAGAAGAGAGAGATGGAGAGGTATATAAAGTTGTAAATATGGATATTATTCTTATACAAATGCATCAATTCACTTCAGAAGGCTTTTATTAACCACCCGGAATCATGTGGAGTACTTTTTATGATTTAAAGGATGCACTTTATTTTACTACAAAATCTAGACTGCTACTAACATTATAAAACTTGGAAGAGACATTATATTTTTAAATATAACTTTGTTTATATTTGTCTGAAATAAGATAGTAATTTACACATAGGATTGCTTGAGAGTGAGTAAATCATGGACTAATTTTCATTTTTGGGTGAATTTTCCCTTCCCTTCATGTCACCATAAACAATAATGATGATTATAGAAGAGACTCATATATTCCAACTATGAAGACATACATGTAGGTAAACAACATTGAATCTCTGCATATACACCTTTTCAATATCCAGACGTTTTTCTGGCTTCAGGATCAGGACGCTCTGATCTACAGCACTGAGGCCGCACAGTGAACCAGGCTGAGCTGAGAGATGGAGAGTGTTTTTCTCACCAGGAACTGCTCTAGCAGGAGAAAACTGCAGAGAAACCTGTGACCACAACAGCAGGATGAGTCATTTCAGTATTAAATCAGAATGACTGTTATTGTGTAAATGGGAAAATGTTTTTGTTTTTTGTTTTTTTGACATGCCTTGTTTTTGAAACACTTTTCGATCTCAAATGTTTTGCTACGAGCAACAACATTTTCACTGGGCAGAACACAGTAGGCCAGAATCTGCACTGCAGGAGCTAGATCTGCACCAACAGACAGTTTGAATGACATTGTGCCACTTGCTGCTCCATTAGAAGACTTGACTTCAACCTTCTCATATCCATGATGAACGATCACTCCTCTGGACAAGACCTGAAACAGACAGATGACACTCCAATGACAAACTGACCAGTGCAGCCAGTTAATACTGTTAACAAACAATGAATTCATCAGTGTATCAGTGTACATTCTGCACATTCTCACCATATAGACAATGTCAGTTTTGAAGTCTTTAGCAGTCTCTCCAATAAAATAATACTTGATGGTCACTGTTAACTCAGCATCACACTTTAATGGTTGCTCAATGTTTTCTATGATCAGTTCACTTAATGATGGGGTGTATGGAGTGGCAGACTGGAAAAGATTAACTGTTTTTCTGTCCGTAGAGAAGTATGGTGTTTTGTAACCATAACCATGAAACGTTGGATACACACTTGCCTGGAAAAAAAGAAAAAGAATGTGCCAATATTTTCATGTTATCAAAATATTAACTGATCAAACAATTGTTGGATGAGCAGCAACTGTCATACCATCAGAGTAATGTCTACTTTAGGAAGACTAGATGTATTAAGAGAGAAGCTGGCCAGTCCATCGCTGTCTGTAGTGAGATTAAGGAGCAGTTGTGAAGACCAGGATCCCTCCAAAAGATAAACCACTTTGTTTTGTATTGGTGCGCCTTTGAAATTTGAGAGTTTTATCTGTTTAAGATAAGATTTTGAAGGAATAAATGATTCTGTACATATCAAATAATCCTGTTAAACTGAGACAACATGATTTTACACTTACTTTTCCTTCTATAACTGATCCATGTTCATATGTTTTGGGCAGGTCAGTAAGTGTGCATTTTCCAATTTCAAAAGTAAGAGATACAGTTTCAGATTTTGTCATCATAATCTCTGTGAAATACAAATATATGGAGTGTGAAACTTGCATTTTAATGAAATCATATTTTAAAGCTCTCCTTTCAAGACTTAACAGCTCACCTGTTCCTTCTTCTGTGACTGTTGCTTCAACGTGAAGAGAATTTTCCAGCTGATTCTCATATGTGGAGTTTAAAAAGGCAGATAGATCTAAGGTATGGATGGCACAGCCTGTCCTTTTCATCTAATGGAAATTAATGAACATAAACACAATACATTAGAGTAATTTAATAATCTGCATTTAGGAAATAAATGCCACATGACACTTTTGGTACTGCACTAACAAACCTCAGTAGTTTCATTCACACATATTGGACTGTGTTTGTCACGCCTGTAAGAGTAGCGTGGAATATCACGACACACTTTCACCCATGATTTACCAGATAAAGGTTGCCCGTATGTGTATCTGTAAAACATGTACAAGTCAAAGATGGATGGAAGGAAACAATACTTTCTTTATGTTTTTAAAGGGGTCATATGATGCAATTTTAAATGTCCCTTTCTCTTTGGAGTGTTACAATCTGTTTGTGAATAGATAAATTCCATAAATTTGCAAAGACTAAAGTCTCAAACTCAAAGAGATTTTCTTTTTAAAAGTTAAGACTTGTCCACACCCGTCAGCCGGTCCTCAAGCCTGCCATGTGTGATGCTGTGTGTTTCTTTGTGAAAGCAAAATTACTTTGTTTGGCCTTCCAAAAGGGGACACAACTAGAAATCAGTGATTAAGCTGTATTTACGGTACTTTTCCAGAGCAGTTCAATCCAAATATTCAGAAATCTATGCAGCTCATTTTATTGAGGACTGTTTCCTGAAAAGTAGCCTACAATGCCGTCTACACACAAAGGCTGTTTCTGATTTGCCACTAACATTTCAAGTGCAAGTTATGAGCAGTGTAGGGTAGCACTTGCTGTTTGTCGTTTCTCCAATTACAAATGCAAACATGGTTTTATGTTTACGCAGTGCAATACACAACACATAAAAACAAACAAACAAACAAAAAACAGTATAAGTAATTACAATTAGTAATTAAGTCCTCACTAGATGCAAAAAAAAAATGCCTAGTTTGCAATGGGTTTTATTGGTTTTGTCTCGTCGTGCCCAGAGATGGCATTGCAGTATGGTAAGGGGCGTAACACACTTGAAGGATTCAGCCAATCACAATGCACTGGATTTCTGGCCAATCAGAGCACACCTCACTTTTCAGAATAAAGAGATTTGTAAAGAATCAACTTTTAGCAGCATCATATGACCCCTCTAATAAATTTAAGTAAAGATGCTACTCACTTTCCACAAACCTCAACTGCCAATGACTCATCATCTATACTCACTGTTTTTGGTGCTGTAACAGTAACTTCAAACTTAGGCAAAACTACAAAGTAAGAAAGTTATTGTTAATCACATTTTAATTTTGTATGAAATTTGTCCCATGCAAACATTGCAAATTATTCATTACTTACCATATTTTTTCACCTCAAAATCATGGGATATCATCCTGTCACCAATATAAGCCTTCAGTTTGTACATGCCTTGATGCCCCTCCGGGTTTAATTCATAAGAACGCTGCAAAATCCACCTTGTTGAAGACACATTTGTCCATTGACCAATTCTGTTACCTTTACTGTCCTATTTAATACAAAGCAAAAAGTGAAGTTAGTTACAACCAGCTTTCAAATTTTTTGATCAATAATGAAGACATACAGAATAATTATTGAAAACACAATGTGTTCTTACCTCAAGTACCACTGAACTATACTGTAAATAAACAAACAAATAGTAATTAAAAAAGTTGTAAAACTGATATGATTAAAAGCCAACATGTTTGCTTGTTGAACATATTTAAAAATAAAGGAGAAAAAAAAAAAAAACATGCCAGACCTGCTGATCAAGCGGCGAAAACTTTTTATCCATGGTAACAATTCTAAAATTCACTGTGAAAAAAAGGTATGTTAAATACAATTATAATCCATGTTTGTATTTTGATAACGAGTATTTCAGATCTAATACACCATAAGCTTCCTGACTCTACCATTCTACGATGCTCATTCACTGTAAATTATAGATATTCTTTATCTTACATTTTACTCTGTATATTTCCTGGGTTTAATGTTCTAATGTTAATGTTCATGGAGTCAGTCTCATTGACTGCATCAATACACTAGCATGGCGACCTGTTTACATGAAGGCTGCAGCACTGCACTTTCAGCTTTTTTTCCTGAATGGACTTTTAGGTTGACTAAAAGAATAAAACACTCTCCATCATTTTCCATCAACATTTGACAATTTTTTATCTCAAAAGCTAAAAGACTGTTTATACAGCATACAGTATTTCCATCATGTTTTATCCATGACACTGATATTTTGACACTGCTTCGTTTTACACTGTACATGTTTGACATTACAAAGCCGGGTTAATATCAAACTGTGATGCTCAATATACTGTATCAATATATTGTTTACTAATATTAGGCTTTGTCAAGGAGGGGGTATAGGCCTATATTTGATGATATTTAAACATTAACAGCTTACCTGTCTGTCCTGGAATATAGATGGGTTTATCAGTCTGGATAAACGTCAGAGGATGGTAAGGTCTGAACATGACTTTTCTCTCTTCAGCCATCTTGAAAGACTCTCCTTGAAGTTCTACCTTCATTTTCTGAACAGATTTTGTTTCTACCAGAGGAGCCTGATGAGAAATAATATCCTGTATTCACAACCTCTACAAACACACCATCTCAAAAACTGTTATGATGAATTATGAATTATAATGACCTTTTGGTTACAGTTGATAAAGCACTATTTGTCTGAGATTTTAATATTCATGTTGATAATACAAACGATGCATTAGGACTTGCGTTTACTGACCTAAAAAAAAGTCAAGCAAAATGTCATTGGGCCCACTCATCACTTTAATCTTACACTATATTTAATTATATCGGATGAAAACGATTTTGCTGATATCGTACCTCAAAGTGATGATGTTATTGACCATTTCCTTGTATTGTGCATGGTGCATATTGCTGATATTAACTATATGGCTCAGTGTTACTGTCAGGGCAGAACTATTGTTCCACCAAAGACAGATTTGATAATAACCTGCCTAATTTATCTCATCTGTACCCCAAAATACACATGAACTAGATTAAATGACTGGCAACATGGGCACTATTTTCTCTAATACATTAGAAATTGTTGCCCCCAACGAATAACATGGAAGTTTTTAGAACTGCGTGGAAAAACAGTAAGTCCAGCTACAGTACAGACAGGATCTTAAAACTGCGAGGACCAAGCATATCCACAAATTCATTGAAAATAAACAAAACAACCCAAGGTTTTTATTCAGCACAGTGGCTAGATTAACAAATAACCAGACACTACCCAATTCAAATATTCCACCAACATTTAATAGTCATGACTTAATGACTTTTTTCACTGATAAAATAGATAACATCAGAAATACAATAACAAATGTAGATTCTACAGCGTCTAATTCTTCCATTTCATCCATCGCACCCAAAGATAAACTGCAGTGCTTTACAACTATAGGACAGGAAGAGCTAATAAAACTTATCACTGCATCTAAACCAACAACATGTTTATTAGATCCTGTACCCACTAAATTACTGAAAGAGTTGTTGTTACCTGAAGCTGAAGAACCGATTCTCAATATTATTAACTCATTATCTTTAGTTCACATCCCAAAACCATTCAAGCTGGCAGTTATTAAGCCTCTTATTAAAAAACCACAACCATCCTAGTGAACTGGCAAATTATAGGCCCATTTAAAATCTTCCATTTATGTCAAAAAATTTGAAAAAGTTGTGTCTGCTCAATTATGCTTCTTCCTGCAAAAAAAAAAAAAAAAAAAAAAAAAAAAAAAAAGATCTGTTTGAACAATTTCAGTCAGGTTTCGGGCCCCACCATAGCACAGAAACTGCACTTGTTAAAATTATACTTGCTTCTTGTGTCAGATCAGGGCTGCATCTCATTGCTAGTTTTACTTGATCTTGGTGCTGTGTCCGACACCATATATCATGACATACACATAGGTTGATTACAAAACTATACAGGTATTCAAGGGCAGGCTCTAAGATGGTTTAGATCCTTGTTTATTTAAATAGGGAGGATCTCATTTATCACCAGTAAAATATGAAGTGCCACAAGGATCTATCCTAGGTCCTTTGCTATTTTCAATATACACATGTTGCCCTTTGGTAATATTATTAGAAAATACGGCATTAGTTTCCACTGTTATGCTGATGATACTCAACTATACAGTAGATCTCAACGAGATCATATGAAACTTCTAAATTATCTAAGATAACGGAGTGTGTTAAAAATGTAAAAGATAGGATGACCAATAATTTTCTCCTATTAAATTTGGATGAGACAGAGATATATATTAGACCAAAAAACAGTACACACAATCTCTTAGATTACAGTTTGCAACTAGGCGGTTGTACTGTTACTTCCTCTACAGTCAAAAATCTGGGTCTTATGGAAAATTTCAAAAGACAAGTTGATGTCTAATATGTTACATAAACAGCATTCTTCCATTTTAGAAACATTGCCAATCTACGAAACATGTTATCGGTTTCTGAAGCTAGTTCAGCTAGCATTAATGACCTCTAGACTGGAATATTGTAATGGACGTCTAGGTGCTTATTCTGCATCTTCAATAAAAAAAGCTACAGGTAGTCCAATGCAGCAGCTAGAGACCTTACCAGGTAAAGAAAATATGATCATATTATGCCAATTTTATAGTCGCTGCACTAGCAAGTTATTATGTTCAGTTATCAGTTACAAATGATTATTACTTACCTATAGGGACCTAAATGGACTAGCTCCTGCATACCTAACTACCCTTATACCATGCTACTCTACTTTTTGGTAGTTCCTATGATAGCAAAGTCCACTATAGGAGGTAGAGCTCTTTCGCATTTGGCTCCCAAACTCTGGAATAGCCTTCCTGATAATGTTTGGGGTTCAGACACACTCTCTCAGTTTAAATCTACAGTAGATCAAAAACACATCTCTTTCGTCAAGCATTCAAACAATGCATCTCATAATTTGTGACTGCAGTTGTATCTGATCAAATGTGCATTATTATTCTTTAGCTTGGGTTAAATTAATTTATTTTACTTGGTTGGAACAGCAACTACGCTAATTATGGCTCTATTTGTTTATCTGTTTTGCCAATATGATTTACACAAGCTTCAGTCTGGATCAAGAACACCAGAAAAAAGATGATGCCCACCCCTCAGAGGACCTCAGATGATGCTAACCTTGAAACAACATACAGAACTACAAAATATTACTACAAGTGTGATCATATAATAATTGCTGTTAAAAGTGTTCAACGTCTGTTTGACTACATCTTGTATTAATTTCTAAGAAAATGTCTCCCATATGCACATAAACTGACAGTCACCACTGATAAGCTACTACTTAATATTGTAGAAACTAAATTTTCTGTAAAGTTGCTTTGCAATGATTTGTATTGTAAAAACGCTATACAAAAACTTGAATTGGATTGAAATTTATTTGAAAATACAGGTGCTTCTCATTGAATTAGAATGGCGTAAAAAAGTTTATTTCAGTAATTCAACTCAAATTGTGAAACTCGTGTATTAAATAAATTCAATGCACACAGACTGAAGTAGTTTAAGTCTTTGGTTCTTTTAATTGTGATGATTTGGCTCACATTTAATAAAAACCCACCAATTCACAACAGTCTATCAACTAATCAATCCAAAACATCTGCAAGGTTTCCTGAGCCTTCAAAATGGTCTCTCAGTTTTATTCACTAGGCTACACAATCATGGGGAAGACTGCTGATCTGACAGTTGTCCATAAGACAATCATTGACACCCTTCACAAGGAGCCACAAACATTCATTGCCAAAGAAGCTGGCTGTTCACAGAGTGCTGTATCAAAGCATGTTAACAGAGGGTTGAGTGGAAGGAAAATGTGTGGAAGAAAAAGACACACAACCAACTGAGAGAACTGCTACCATATGAGGAATGTCAAGAAAAATCGATTCAAGAATTTGAGTGAACTTCACAAGAAATGGACTGAGCCTGGGGTCAAGGCATCAAGAGCCACCACACACAGACGTGTCAAGGAATTTGGATACAGTTGTCGTGTTTCTTTTGTTATGCCACTCCTGAGGCGTCTTCCCTGGGCTAAGGAGAAGAAGAACTGGACTGTTGCCCAGTGGTCCAAAGTCCTCTTTTCAGATGAGAGCAAGTTTTGTATTTCATTTGGAAACCAAGGTCCTAAAGTCTGGAGGAAGGGTGGAGAAGCTCATAGCCCAAGTTGCTTGAAGTCCAGTGCTAAGTTTCCACAGTCTGTGATGATTTGGGGTGCGATGTAATCTGCTGGTATTGGTCCATTGTGTTTTTTGGAAACCAAAGAAATTGCACCCATTTACCAAAAAATGTTAGAGCACTTCATGCTGCCTTCTGCTGACCATCATTTGTAGATGCTGATTTCATTTTCCAGAAGGATTTGGCACCTGCCCACAATGCCAAAAGCACAAAAAGTTAAATGACCATGGTGTTGGTGTGCTTGACTGGCCAGCAAACTCATCAGACCTTGGGGAAGTTGTGGCCTAGTGGTTAAAGAGTTTGACTCCTAACCCTAGGGTTGTGGGTTTGAATCTCTGGCTGGCAATACCACAACTTATGTGCCCTTGAGCAAGGCACTGATCCCCCAACTGCACTGTTCACAGTGTGTTCACACTTTCACTCCCTTAACCTGAACCCCATAGAGAATCTAGTATCGTCAAGAGGAAAATGAGAAACAAGAAACCAAACAATGCAGATGAGCTGAAGGCCACTGTCAAAAAACCTGGCCTTCCATATCATATTGGCAGTGCCACAAACTGATCACCTCCATGCCACACTGATTTGAGGCAGTAATTAAAGCAAAAGTATTCCAGGTATTGAGTACATATACAGTAAATAAAAATATTTTCCAGAAGGCCAACAATTCACAAAAAAAAAAAAAAAAAAATAGCAAAATGTTTTACATTAACACTCTATGAAGCCCATTTTTATAATACATTATAAGGATATTCTTAAAGCATTATAATGAATGAATTATGCAGTATAATAAAACTTATAATATGTTGTATCTTCTCATGAATATTCATAAGTAAAGTTGTAATATATTATAATATTTACTTATTTGAGGTTATAGCTATTAAGAGTATGATTATTTATAACACAATGAACACGTTGCATTCACTTTTCAAATGGATTATATTTATATATAGTTATAATGTATTATAAGCCTCATATCTTGCCATTTTTCTGATGCTACTTTACTTAAAATGGACAAAACCCACTTATAAGTAGCAATGAAAATAATAATAATAACAAAAACTAAAAAACTCTCTCTCAAACAGCCATAAGATCACGTAACAGATCAGATGAATGTGTAATATGACACATTTGCTTTGAACTATTTTTATTGTTATATCAGTTTGATTATTTTGATAGTACCCTTTAGACAGCTGTTGATAAGTAACTCTGCAACTGCATATCAACTAGTGATCATTGGAGTATTAGTATGTCTGCTACTGTAAATGTACTGTATGCTAAGACTATATTTTGATGGTCAACAAACAGATAAACTGTGTCTTTGGAAGTACATCAGCTTATTCTACCATACTACATTCTACCATTCTTGAGCATACTAATATTCTAATGAGAGTTAGTTGGCATGTAGTTGCAAAGTTGTTGATAGTCAATTGATTAAGGGGACCAGCAAAATAAAATGTAACCATATAAAAGATATAATTTTTTTCAGTAGGAGTATTAAGCTCACATCAAATAATAAACATTGGCTCCACAGGAAACACTAAACATCTGTACTCACAAGCTATAGTAAGATACTGTGCAGATCTCAAGATGGCCGCCGTGGTGCAGCAGCATGGTTTGGCAGGTCCCGTTTGTTTGCAACAAAAGTACATCAAAAACCCTTGGACTTTGCTATGTTTGTCTGGTCTTCTCCTGTCCTTTTACATCCTATTGAATTTAACATGTCCAAGGAAAATGGATAACTCTCTATCCAGCAAAGAGGAGCCAACATCTTTTGTATGCAAGAATCCTGGATTGTGGACATGCTAGACCGCCCCCAGGTAAACTTGTTCAAACAGCATCTAGATCATTCCCTGGGGTTATGAATCTTTTGATGATACTACTTCTGGCTGGTGATGTTGAGCAGAATCCTGGCCTGTTTTAAGCCCTGTATCACAACTACAGCTGTTGTCTTGGCTAACACCACCTTTGCTACCTAGGCTACAGCAGTTCTTTGTGCTAATACCATTACAGCTGCCTGGATTACACCAGCCCCCTGGGTTAATACCATCTCTGCTACCTGGGCTACAGCAGCCACCTGACCTATTACCATCACTGCTACCTCGGTTACAGCAGCTACCTGGGCTAATACCATCATTGCTACCTGGATTACAGCAGTTCTCCGGGCAAATTCATTCTCCGCTACCTGGGTTACAGCAGCTACCTGGGCTATTACCATCACTGCTACTTGGTTTACAGCAACGACCTGGGCTAATACCACCTTTGATACCTGGGCTACAGCAGCTACTTGGGCTAATACCATCACCCGGGCTACAGCAGCTACTTGGGCTAATACCATCACCCGGGCTACAGCAGTCATTTGGGCTAATACCACCTTTGCTACCTGGGCTACAGCAGCCATCTGGGCTAATAACACCTCTACTGGATTCTGTTACAACTAAGTCTAGTATGGCTTCACAACGCATCATATCCATGTGCACACAAAGGAACCCGGTATTTAAAAAATATCGATCATGTAAGTTATTTCAGACTCTTAATCAAGCCAGGACTATGGGATCCACAGTGTAAAAATAAAGGGCTCTTAGGAGGCCATCTGAATATACGCAGTATGGCCCCTAAGAGGGAACAATTAGAGCATCTTCTCTTTAACTCAAATGTGGATTTCTTAGGACTTTCAGAAACTTGGCTTAAACCCTCTTCCCCACAAGCAGTGGTATCATTACAGGGCTACAATGTCTTTAGAATGGATAGGCATCAAGGGAAGGGAGGAGGGGTGTTAATTTATATGAAGGACTCTTTAAAATGTACACAAATAATTTGGCTTACTGAAATATCAATTGAATGTGTTGGAGTTAAAGTGCCACTTTCAACAGAAATGTCATTTACTATTCTATGTCTTTATCGTCCGCCGTCAGCAAAAGTAGATTTTTATGATCAATTTAAAGCACTTCTGAGTTGTTGTGACTTTAATAATGAGGTTATTCTAATGGGAGACTTAAATGTAAATTGGGACAGCAAAAGTGACAGAAAGAAACTGAAAGAAACTACAGATAATTTTGGATTAACACAAATGATCAGTGATCCCACTAGAATAACAAATCATTCTAAAACTTTGATAGACCTGGTGTTTTCTAACAAACCAGATAGAATAATAAAAAAGTACATTTCCTAACTGGCTTGTCTGACCACAATGCTATATTCTTTTCTAGAAAGCTGACTAAAAAACGATTGAGAAGTGTCTGTAAAAACATTCATATAAAACAAACGTTTATTCCAAAGAGCCAAGAACAATGCTTAATTGCAGCTCTAAATACTTTTTATTGGTCTAGTATAGTAATATGTGATGACACTAATCAATGTTGTGATTTAATATACTCTACTATTAAAATGATTCTGTCTCAATTTCAGAAAGTGGGTCATTTAAAGAAACGAGTTTATTCCTTGCCTTGGATCAATAATCAGTGTAAACAGTTTATGATACTCAGAGATAAATTACTAAAAAAATCATTACAATCTGGATTAACTACTGATCGATTACATTTTGTATCCGCAAGAAATAAAGTCACACAAACCTTGAGAATAGCAAAAGCAAATATCTTCATGTCTGTAATTAATGGTGCCAGAGGAAATTGTAAGTTGATTTGGGAAAATATTAACAAACTCCTGGGTACAAGCAAGCATATTGCTGATAAAGACCTTGAACTAAAATTTGCTAATGAATTGGTATCAGAGCCTTTCAACCTAGCAACTAAATTAAATAGTTATTTTCAAAATACCATTGATGAGATCGCTCAATTGTTTTCTAGCTCTTGTGACTCTCAACAAAATATGGCCCACATTGACCTTTATATGGATGCCGTAACTCCAAATTCTACGTTTAATATACACGCAATTACAGAAAATGAAGTAGATAACATAATCTCTAAATTTAAAAATTCTAAAGCAAGGGATGTGTTTGGATTTGATACCAATCTTCTGAAGCTTTTTAAATCTTGTATTTTGGTGCCTGTGACCCATCTTATTAATTTGTCAATTACGCAGGCAGTCGTTCCCTTGAGTTGGAAGGTTGCAAATGTCATACCAATATACAAATCGGGTGATAAACTAGACCCTGCTATTTATCGACCTATCAGCATACTTCCTATCTTTTCTAAAATAGCGGAGAAGTGGATAGCCGACTCTATCATTGCACATTTTAATGATTCCAATCCGGGTCTGCACCCTATGCAATTTGGATTTCGATCTCTACACTCAACTGAAATGGCTATTTGTGTTTTTGTCGAGAAGGTGAAGTTCTATTTAGATAAAAACAGTTATGTTGCTGCTGTTTTTGTTGATCTTAAGCGTTTGTTTGATACTGTGAATCACTTAAAGCTTTTGTCTAGACTGTTAACATTTGGCTTTAGTAATCAAACAGTTAAATGGATACAGTCTTATTTATCGGATAGAAAACAATGTATGCAAATAAAGAATTGTAAGTCACCCAATCTTCAATATACACAGGGTGTTCCTCAGGGATCAATTTTAGGACCTCTGCTATTTTCATTGTATGTGAATAGTTTGCCCAATGTATGCAAAAATGTTGACACGATTATGTATGCTGATGATACGGTGATTTTTACACATGCCAAAAGTGCTGAGGATGCAGCCCATCAGCTTTCATTCGCTTTAGATGATTTGCAAAAATGGCTGAATGATTAATGCTTGTGTCTTAATGTTAAAAAGACTGTATCAATGTGTTTTAGTAAACCTAAAACAACTGTGGCCACAGTAAAAGTTTGCTTGAGTGGACAAGAATTAACTAATGTTGAGGAATTCAGGTATCTGGGAGTTCTGATAGACTCAAAATTATCTTTTAAAAAACATATAAAAAAAGTTGTGAATACTGTAAATTTTAATTTAC